>NC_134690.1:21485764-21493264 GCF_050947455.1 Rhinoderma darwinii
ATAGATAGATAGATAGATAGATAGATAGATAGATAGATAGATAGATAGATAGATAGATAGATAGATAGATAGATAGATAGATAGATAGATAGATAGATAGATAGATGATAGATAGATAGATAGATAGATAGATAGATAGATAGATAGATAGATAGATAGATAGATAGATAGATAGATATGAGATAGATAGATAGATAGATAGATAGATAGATAGATAGATAGATAGATAGATAGATAGATAGATAGATAGATAGATAGATAGATAGATAGATAGATAGATAGATAGAAGAATAATAATTGCATGCATACTTGAAAACAAATATAGTAAGTCATATATGGAATAATAATAAATTACATAATAATAATAATAATAATAATAATAATAATAATAATAATAACAATAATTTGCTAAGGTAAAAAAAAAAAAAAGTACGTTAAAAATTAGATAAACAAGTAAATAAAATGTCTCCAGCGGAACCCGTGGGGCGGTGACTTGGTATCTGCTCTACCCATGGATATTATGTGCAGTAATAATAAGATGGTGTTGTGGTTGTGAGTGCAGCTCCGCAGCTCCGCAGGTTCGCTTGGTTTGTTAGTAATTATGAGCGCTGGGTTCTCCAGCTCTGGGAGGAAATAGTGAGGAAATGGAGCATGGAAAACACTCAGCAGGGGCAGATTCAACTTCTCTCCATGTTTACAATCTCTGTGCATACATTAACCCCTTCCTCGACACATTGAACCCTGAAAGGTGAGAGCGCCCTGAGGGGACAGCTCCCTCCAACCACCAGGGCAAGCAAAATGTTAACCTACTTAGCCTAAAGTGTTGCTACGGTGGTGACCCCGAGTATATACATTTTTAGGAGGGGGTTGTACAATATTTTACTGACATCTGTAGGGAGCAACATATATAATCCTGTCCAAATTCACTAAGAATGTTGAAAACATTTTTTTTATTTTATGTTCCTAGCTGCAAAAAAAAAAATAAGAATAGTGCAAAATGTTTCAGTGACAAAAACTTTACATAACCTTAGGAAATAGATTTTGCAAAAATGTTTAACTATTATAATAGTTATTCTAAATGGCTCTAGCTATAATAATACTGCAATAATAAGAATAACAAAATAACAATTATAATAAAAGACTGTAAAAAAAAAAAAAGTTATAGGCAATAGTAGAATAATAAAAAAGACCTTGGACTCGGACTAAAAGAATTTTATCTTCAACAAAATAATAAAAATAACGAGTCAAAAAATATAAATAATAAAATATATAAACACATAAAATAATAAGAAATAAAAAATAAATTGTAAAAATACTAATAATAGCAACGTTTTTAATTTTATTTGATACGTTTTATTTGTGGTCAATAATAAAACGAATTAAAACATAATATATGTCACTATGATTTGTATTATTATTGTATTACTATTTTATTGTAATGATTATTATATTATATTTTTTTATTTCATATTGTTATTGTATTATTTTATTTTTGTAATTATTATTATATTTATTTCATTGTTGTTGTATTATTTTATTTTTTGCAATTATTATATCATTATTATATTATTTATTTCATTGTTGTTATTGTTTTATTTTATTTTTGTAATTATTATTACTATAATTATATTTTATTAGCAATATTATTTTATGAAATGACTATATATTGTATTACAGTCTGAGACTTTGCTGTGCCTGTATAGTAAATATCTTGTGCATTTGGCCTCTGCAGCCTCCTGTCTTGATGGCAGGAGCATTTCCAATGATTTTTTAATGTCTACTTGGAATGTGGATGTGTTAATGTAGCGAATCTTTCTCATTATTGCTTTTATTGATTGCTCATTGACCAACCCCTCCAAATCGTATTAACCACCCTCTGCCAATACGTATTAGTGGCTGTTAAGTGCCCCTTCCATTATCCCCCCAGTATCTGCCCCCTGATGGGGGCTTTAATGGACCAGGGCCCCTGACTATGTGGCATTAATAGCTCAAAGGGGGCTCATACAGAAAATTAGCCTTAAACGAGCTCTGGAGATCTGCAAATGAAAGAGACATTTATCAGGCTGCTACCTGCACTGCACTCGTTTACTGTCTCTACTGGGAACAACTCATTTCCCCCTTAACTAAATGACATCAGTGAAGCTGAGAAAGCTGCAGCATAACTAGGGGGGAGGAATAAGATCTGGGCTGGTATGACAGATGAGTACCTCTGCAGAGGTGCGACACCCACCTCTATAGGAACTGTTCTACTGTGCGTGGAACTAAAAGTCGCAGCATGCTATAACAAGTCACTTCTGCTGAGGCAAGATGCATATTTTGGAAAGGCAACTATTAAAAAAATGTATCTTTATATTACCTATAAGCTATGATTGTGGGTGGAACTAAGTCTTAGCAATGCATGACACATGGGATCTCTACAGAAATGCGACATTTACTGAATGTCGCAACATAAATCACTAAACCCACGGCTATGGGTAGTTTTCCTCAGCATTTTAGGAGAGGTGCGACATTTACTGTATGCCGCCACCATGCCATGACACGGTAGAGGTGCGACATTTACTGTATGCCGTCACCATGCCATGACACGGGAGAGGTGCGACATTTACTGTATACCGCCACCTAGACATATTTCCACCACTTTTTACAACCCCCAACTATGATTTCATAATGTCTTAAAATTCTCCTAATATTATTGAGGTGTTCTATAGGGGTGTTCTATAGGCTGGCGAGACACCTAATCTATGAAAACCACCCAGACTGCATTACAGCCTATACATGTATTGGAACTATAAGTCTCAGCATGCCCTGCTTGACTGCTATGTGTGCTGTGCATATCCAAAAAATATACAAAAATCCTAAAAACATGAAGATCAATGCGGCTCATCACTTAGAGACATTTTGCTTCTCTTGGGTAAAGCCTTCAGCATGACATAATTCATCTACAAAGGGGAGATCCCTACTTTGTGACCCCCTAACTTTACATCCCCCAGCCCAGGCCTGACCACCCTCCCCTGAAAATGATCATTGACCTGTATCTGCCACCCACAACCTATGACTGTTGTGAGCAGAACTCACCGTATTTGTGTCTTTATAGAAATAAATCGCAATGAATGATGATGGTGATGATCAATCATCATCATCATCATCATCATCCTCATGGTGATAACATTCTCCTGGTAGATTTGTCACATTTGTCAGCTGAGTCCTTATTGTTGTACCAAGTATTGCCAGTACATGTACAAATGACTGAAATGGCGCAACACTCCATAGAGTTGTCTCCTCTAGATACGTCACCCTTTTATCCATATCCTTTTATCCATACTCGGGCTAGTCTGTTACATTCATAGCCCTAGATGTGAGCAGGCTGTCGTTCTAGTGCGGTGCGACATATTCTAGAGCATTCCTCTGCCCATCACCTATAAAATTGCGGTAGGACATATAAATGTGCGTGAAATGTATTAACGCATTAATGTAAGGAGGGATCTAAACCGATTTGGGGAGAGGGGAGAATAGTCGGCTAGACAGTCGCAACATTGCGACATATTTTATAGCAGCCAAACAAAACGAATACTTGTCCTGCGTCCTCCCATCCATTGCAAGTAAGGAAATATTTTTTATTTATTTTTTTAAATGCTGCGATTTGGCCATTTTTAGATGATGTGTGGCAGAATGGACACATTTCATATGTGACCCCTTAGGGCACACCCATGGGCCATGCAGGTAAAAGGCTGGGTTCACACTAGTATTGTGTTGCTGCAATTTTTTTTCTATATATTTTTTACAAAAAAAGCTAATTTAATAACTGATGCATAAAATAATGTCAGTTTCATATATATTTTTTGGATCATCTGCTATTTTCAGGACCCAAAAATGTAGGTTTGGCTGATCCTGGAGAAAAAAATCTGCCATTTTTTTTGCTGTATTTTTGTAATTTCTATATTTTATTTATTTTGTCCCACTGAATTAAAAACGGCTAGGAGAATCATTCATGCGTCATGAGTTTGTATCCGTTTTTTATATCCGTTTTTCATCAGTTTTCTCTTCTATCTTTTTGATATTTTCAGGTCCCAAAATACATAATGTGCTTATAATGGATCCTGACAACAGATCCTTATTGAACAGGTGCAAACTAATGAATTTTTGCATCCCAATGAAGTAAATGAGATCCATCACAGGAATCTTTTTTGCTTTGTTGATCTATGAAGGTTGTTAATACTAATAATAATAATAATAATAATAATAATAATAATAATAATAATAATATAATAATAATAATAATAATAATAATAATAATAATAATAATAATAATAATAAATATTATGACACAACATTGTACTACAACTCTAAACCTATTGTTTTTTTTATGTGGATCATTTGCACCGTTTTTTTACCGCATATGTCTGTCATTAGGGCATATTCAGACGTTGCAGTCAAATTGCAGTAAATTACCGCAATTACTGCAAAACCTTTGCAAAACGCAGTGTTGTTTGCGAAACTGCTGCATTTTGCTATGATAATCGCGATTTAACCGCATAGTCTGAACATACCTTAATAATAATGATAATAACAATAATACAAATAATAATAATTATTATAATATATATATATATATATATATATATATATATATATATATATATATATATATATATATATATATATATATATACACACAGTATATAACTTTATAATAATTGTATCCAAATTAACAGCCTAAGGGCACATTCACATGTGGCGGAATTGCAGTGGAATTCTCCAGCGGACGTTTTTTTACATTTGTTTCAGTACATTTTGAGGCAAGTTATTTCAGACGTTGCGGAAAACTCCGCTGCGGACCATAGGCTGCGGTGCAGAATTTTCCCTCCCAGCATGCACTGTCTGTTGCGGAGAAGAAGCGGAACTTCACTGCGGATTTCAGCCTTTGCAATGCAAAAACTGAAACCTGTGGCAAGTCCGCTGTGATATCTGCAACGTCTGAATTACCTCTCAAATATGCAAATGAGGGTGCAGATTCGTTGCGTAATTGCCCCAAATCCGCACCAACATTTGCAGCGGAAAAACTCTGCCACGTCTGAACGTGCCCTTAAGGTACATTTCACAACATGTTTTTTTTTCTATTAGGCTGAGTTCACACGTCGCGGCTTTTACGCAGATTTTCAGCGCAGATGTTACACTTTGCAATGCAAAAGGGTGAGATCTGCGTCAAAACCGCAAAAAAATCTGCAACAAATCCGCAACGTGTGAACTTAGCCTTAGACCATGTTTACATATTTCAGTTGCATCTGGCCAGTTGTTTGAAGCCTGAGCTGGACACATAGAGGGAAAACAATGTGGCCTAACCCCAGATGTCTTTTAGGCCGCCTTTAAATAGGGGTTTTGTATGGCGTTTTAAAAGCACACATGTAAAAATACCAACGAAAACGCCCTGAAAAATTCTGTGTGTCAACCCAGCCTTAGGTTGGGTTCCCACAGTGCAGATTTGATGCAGATTTTGCATGTGTTTTTTTCAGCCAAACCCAGAATTGGAACCAGGAGAGTAAACCTCTAAGGGCCTTTCTTTATATATTTCTTCTGTTTAGGTTCCGTTCCTGGTTTTGGCGAAAAAAAACGCATGCAAAATCTGCAGCAAATCTGCTCTGTGGGAACCCAACCTTATATTAATCATAAGCGCCAAATTTGTTGCAGCAATTTCTGCGACTCTCCGATTCATCTGAATGAGGCTTTCTGAAATCCATGCACATGCTGCAGACACAACCCCATGCACACGTATGGATTGAATTTGACAGTCACAAGAATTTCTGAAATAAATCTGCTGCGTGTGAACACACCCTTAAACTTTCCAGCCACATTGCATGCTACGTTCATGTAAGGTGGGCCATATGACCAATGGTCTTGATGACACATATAGATCTATTTCACTGAACTAGCCAGCTGTTTTTTTTCTTTTAAGGCACATGGAATTGATCCCAGTTAGGGTATGTTCACACCGCTTATTTCCGGACGTAATTCGGGCTTTTTACGCCTCGATTTCCGTCCAAAAATGCGGCTCGATAGCGTTGGCAAACATCTGCCCATTCATCAGAATGGGTCTGACGATGTTCTGTGCACACGGTCATTTTTTTTACGCCCCGCTGTCAAAAGGTGGGGCGTATAAAAGACGCCCGCGTCAAAGAAGTGCCTGTCAATACTTCAGACGTAAATGGAGCCGTTTTCCATGGACTCCATGGAAAACCAGCTCCATTTAACGTCCGTAATGGACGCAGCAAAACAGCGCCTCAACATGCCATTACGGCTGAAATTACGGAGCCGTAATTTCAGCCGTTACGGACGCTGCCGTGAACATACCCTTAATGTGAATGTACCTTAAATAAAATCAGTGAGCCAATGCCAGAATTTTTGCACCCTATAGAAATTAAAGGGACCTGTGAAAAAATCCATTGTTATTTTTTGCTCCAAGAAATGTATATATATATATATTTTATAGGCCTGGTTCACACTAGTACTGTTTGCCTGATGTATATAAAGGCATTAAAGGTCCTGAAAGTAGAACCAGATCTAAAAAAAAAAATGTGAATGTGCCCTTAAGGTCAGTATTTATTTTTTACAATTTTGATGCCGTTTTTTGGCCAAAACAAGGAGTAGATCCAAAAAAAAGGAGAAATAGAAGTATTTCCTTTATACCTTTTTCCCTCTAGGATTTCTTCCAGGTGGACTGTGTGAACCTGTCCCTATTATTTTTTTTTATTTCAACATTAACAGCAACTGATCCAAAAATAAAAATAAAAAAATATATAGAAGAGCTATAATCTTCTAGGTAAAGATAACATTAACCAAAAACATACATTATATAAATATTCTCTGGTGTAAATGTGAGAACACTTATGTGTATCCCGCCTGAAATATCCACAATTGGGTGTAGATAATAAAGAGGATTTGGTGCAACATTTTTGTCTGGTCATTGAATTTTTTTGCAATAAAGAAATAGGACGATCCTCCTGGGGGTGGGGGTGTATTCAGCGAGTGATTATGAATATGAGTAGGTATATATATATATATATATATATATATATATATATATTTATGTTTGTGTGTGTATATATATGTGTGTGTCTGTATATATATATATATATATATATATATATATATACTTCGTACTTCATACTTCGTATTTATCATTAATTCATTTTCAGGTTCATCATTTATCATGTTCCATCAGCTTTTAAAGTACCAAAAGTCCCAGCATGGCTGCTTCCAGATCACAGAGCTGCATGACAAGCCTATCCTAAGAAATCGATTAGCTACCAAATCCCTCGTACTTGTAGCTCTAGCCCGACTACTGTAATCAAACGATTCTGGAATAATTCATTGTGCCCCGACTACAAATTGATTTGCGACTGAGCTAGTCTCTGCACTGTATGTGAAGAGATCTCAGTAGAAGTATACAAGGGGTTAACTAAAATATTAGACTCGGGCCGATCTGCTTCTTAAGTAGCTAATTGT
>NC_134690.1:21498264-21503264 GCF_050947455.1 Rhinoderma darwinii
ACTGCCTTGTCTTCCATGCCAGGTGACATCTATCTATCTATCTATCTATCTATCTATCTATCTATCTATCTATCTATCTATCTATCTATCTATCTATCTATCTATCTATCTATTCTATCTTACATGGACGGACAACACACTACCCCAAAATAATGCATATAATTCTCTACCATACATTGATATAACATGTAATGTAATATAATTGACATACTTGTATATCTTCCATGCTAGGGTGCCCGATACCATGCAAGGACAGACTGTCCCCCATGCCCTCCAGTCCATGGTGGGCTGAGTGGAGAAGGACATCTGGCCGTCGGACTGAGTGGTAGTCCCTCCTGGGGTCCAGTCCTGACAGCTGGGGCAGGGAGGCTCTGGGCTGCGGTAATAGAGATCCAGTGTCCGAGCTGACATCCTGCCTCTGGCGTTGACCCCATGGGTGCTGCTGTGGCTGGTGCAGAGGATTTAAGGAGTAAGGGTCATTGACGTGGGAGTAAGGGTCCTGGCTCTGGTGGTAGGGCAGCGGCTGGTAGGGTGGTGGAAAGTAAGGAGGCTGGAAGTCCGATGAAGGCGTGTGTGACAACGGAGGGGCACTGGAGTACGGTCCCTGGGAGACTGAGCCCAACTGGGACAGTCGGGAGCTGTGGCTGGGCACACCGTCATGGCGGTCCTGGAAGGAAAATCCAATAATGTTCTCATTCATCAGGGTAATGCAAAGCCGAGAGCAACAATGTATACTACTCATATATATATATATATATATATCACAAATTTGCCAACAATAATGTTACATAGTCTACATATTATATTTCTAAATAATGTAGACTGGATGTGGCCTGTAGAAATGTATTCATACACAGTAACATCTAATTTCTTCTAGTCATCCCAAAAAACCATTTAATATAACACCACCATATTAAGCAATAGAAATAAGCTATTGAAATATTTGTAATTCTTTTTTTATTTTACAAAAAAAAATAGAAAGGCGTCAAAACTTGTTTGGACGTCAATTTAGATATTCTAAAATAATATTTAAGAATTAGGTGCCAGAAGAAAAGACAAGTAAAGTCATATAAGACAGAAATAGTAGAAAATGTTGCGATCAAATTCAAGTAAAACAAATCCTTATCTAGCAATCAAAGCAAATTCCAGAGGCAAAGAAATAGAAGGAAAAAAAATTGCAAACTGATTCAACTCTCACTTGAAGCTAAATATATATTAAAAAAAAAAACGATATATTTTTATCATAGTTATTAACACCAGCTTGGAAACATTTCATAAAAAAAGCCTAATATTATAAACAAAATAAATATAATTACCAAGTAGAATTTTTTTAATAATTATTTTTAAATAAATACGTTACATTTCCAAAGTGAAATAAAAAACAATATGACTTTTATGAAATCTAACAATAAAAACCAAAAATATCCAGATCAAAATAAGAAAATTAAAAAGATCATTTCTCATCTTATCTCATTTAACTGTTAGAATTGCAAACAAAAAATAATTTAAAAAAAACACCTCTCAATTCTCACAGAATATTCATGTTTTAAAAAAAAATCCCCAAAAATATAAAATAGCATGTAAAAACAGAACAAAGCAGAACTTTAACTTCTCCCAACTAGAAAAGGAGGGGGCGATTGGGAAAATCCATGGAAAAGAAGGTATTTCAAGAAGAAAAAAAAAAAATCAGTCCAAAACGCCAACAGCAATATCTGGAGAAGTTTTTTTTTTTTGTCTCCAGCTGACTATGGTCCACTCCTAATAATAAGAATTCCGAGAAAGCCCAGCTGTAGCTTACAATGATTGCCCTAAATGACTAAGCCAAGGGCGTTAAAGGGAGATGAGGAAAAAATAATAATAAAAAAAGAAATAATGGAAGCAATGAACTCACCATAGCTGAATAGGTGTGTACTAACATCTGGACACAATGCGGAGCCTTCAACAGTTAAATCAAATAAAATGCTTTAATATAGGATGGAAACCCCTACAAGAACACTGCTTGACTTATATCCAAGTCTATCCATCAAATAATGGCCAAAAATAGGGAGTATGGATTGTCCTCTCTGTGTGTCCTCCTTTAAGCTCCTCTTCCACCCAAGGCTAGACTGAGACTGCTAGGACGCCCCTTCCCACCAATGCTCTACACCGCCTCATAATAATTGATATTCATGACTATTAATATTACACCGCGTCTTTAAAGGCAGCATGAAGCTCCTCCATCCAGCTCTCTAGCTCCCCTACTATTGTAAATGACGTTCATTCAGTGGAGAATTACTAGATGTAATCAGACAAGGGGGCTGGCGATAGGAAGTCTTGGCTAAAAGTTTACCAGTGGAAGGATGAACAACTGTCAATTAAACCAGATGGAGGTTTTTACGCACAGCCCCTACTGGAATATGGAATGAGTGGTGCTAGGTTGTAGGATAGAGGCTAAAGAAAAAAATATTTCCTTCTCTTTCACTTAATTATACCTTGCTAATAGCCCTTAGTGATTAACACTTCCCCTTTAAACAAATAAACAAAGGGTTTTACAGCGCACACAGGGGGCGAGGTGCGCATTTTGCGCATGGGGCGACTTGGGAGTTAAGATATTCAAATATTTTTCAATTTTTTGTAATTTTTTTTCTCTCCAGAAAGTGAATTTCTAGCTTCATGGATGGCCACAGGCAAATTTTTACTGTCTTTTGATGTCTTGTGAACTAGCAAAACCAGTCTGCCTGTCATTATTATCGGCTTGTTTTGGAACATATTTCTGCATTTTAACCCATTTCTAGCGCTGAGATAAATTCCTTTAAGCTTATGACAATCCCGACGGTTTAGGATGTGCTTGTTTGTTAGTTTTTTTTCAATGTACAGTAGATATGAATTATAAGCAAATGTTCTGCCTAATTATTATTTTCTTCTCCAAATATAATAAGAACTTCAGAAGAAGTGAATGTGGGAGAGCTGCCTATATGCCCAATGTAGCCAGTTCATACTTACTAAGCGTTTTACTCTCTATATAGTGCATCAACAGGGTGGGGGAGATTTTTTTTTTTTTATATCAGATTGTGTTATAAAATAGATGACGTGATATAAGTGCAAGTAGGAGAGAGAAATGCTTAAATAAATGGTGAGAATAAATAGGGAAATGTAATACAGAAGGCACATAAAGAGAGATGGGGCAACGGCAGAGGGGGCACATACATAAAAGATGTTGGGGTTACAAAAGAGGATCGATGATCCGGTAACCGAGGGAGACAGACCTGGAAGACAGAACGTGCAGAAATAGGGGGAACATAGAGAAAAATGAGGGGGCACATAGAGAAAATGTGGGGTCACATAGAGGAAAATGGGGGAGCACATAGAGAAAATGAAGGGTCACATAGAGAAAATGAGATGGCACATACAGACAAAGAGGAGACAGACAGAAAGAGAGGGCACATGAAAAAAGAGGGCTCAGGTAGGGAAGGGACAAAAAAAAATAGAGAGAGAGAAGACAGGAAGAGGGGGCATGGAGAGAGAGGGGGCAAAAAGAGAGGTGACAAACAGAAAGAGAGGATACAGAGGGAGAGGGGCAATGATAGAAAGAAATGTAGCAGAAAGAAGGGGGGCATAGACGAAAGGAAAGGGAGAAGAATGAGAGGGGACAGTTAGAGGGCGATGGGACAGACAGAAAGAGAAAAGTCATAAAGAGGGGGCACAGACAGAAAGGGGCACGGAAAAATTGAGGGAGCATGAAGAGAGGGAGAAAAAGAGGGGGAACAGACTTAAAGAGTGGGGACATAAAGAGAAAAAGAGAGGGGACTGGAAGATAAGATGTGTAAAGAAAGAGTGGGCACAGACAGATGGAAAGAAAGCAACTGAACTATGGCACAAAGAGAGAGGGCACAAAAAGAAAGGGGGTACCGAAAGACAGAGAGGGGGCACAGAGAGAGCACCACCGTTTTGCATTGCGCGTAACTAATTCAGCATATGCCGGATTATAAACAGCGTTCCGCAGATAATTAGCGTGACTGGCGCTATTCAGAGCAGAGACTCCCCCCTTATCTGGGAGCCGGCTGCCTTCAGGGAGTGGGGGCCAGCCATCCCCTCCAAACCCGAATTAAAAACTACTATCCCCTATGTGACCGCATTATCTAATATTAATATAATGCTATAACCGCAGATCCAGCCATGCCGCATTCAAACTGTTGTAATCTGCACAGCAGAAAATAAACGCGAGATCTAAACTTCTTAACTTCATCTCCTGTTGTATTTCCTGAAGTTCTGATTCAATCTTAAACATTAACTAGAGCCAGGACTGCTGAAGTGACCTCTCCTAACACTTACCCTGCCAGGGTCTCACTTCCCCAAATAATCCATCCACCCCCATCCCACAGTCACACTCATGCATTGTTATTAAGAATAAACACCCCAAGCAACATCTCTGCATGGTAGACAGTGTCCTAAATGAGCATTCCTCCAGGAAGGGGCCACTTCTGCAATCTGGAAGCATTATACTGGATGGAGGTTATAAAATAACAATATGTATCATTGTATTGTAGGTGGTAACTTTTGTGTAACTTTGTGCAAAATGTTTTGATTTAGAAAAAATAAAAAATAGCAATTGTAGTGGAATTTAAAAAAATAATAATAAAGATTACAAAATAAACGCAATGTAATAATAAGAACTAAACTGATATTATAAAATAACTTATGAATGTATAATATATATTAACAGGAAAAGACAATGTATGCGAAGTGTATAAAACAATGTATAGAAAATTAATAATATACAGACATTGTAGTTAAAGTGTATAACACAATGTATAGATAGTGCATCACATATAAGCTATAGACAGTGTATCATTTACTACCTATGGACAGTGTATAATATATATAGACAATATATAGAAAGTGTTTAATGTATTACCTATAGATAGTGTATAACATATAGACAATGTATGAAAAGTGTATCATGTACAATCTATAGACACTGTATATTATATAGACAATGTGTGGATAGTATATATAAATTG
>NC_134690.1:21508264-21513264 GCF_050947455.1 Rhinoderma darwinii
ACATGGAACCACAACGTTTCACCTCCTCTATGAAGGCATTTTCAGGTGGATTATTATATGTAGATGTTAGAGATGCTACAAGAAGACGGGAGAACATGCAGCAACTTATTATTACTATTATTATTACATTATCGGTGTGACGCTCAGTATTTTGGATGAATATAATATATAACATGTAATTGGTAATTTAGTTTGTATGTATAAGGAGAAGACATTCCATAGACAGCAGGACATGGACTTGTATCTTCTACTCTCCCTCTGTCACAACCATAGAAAACATCTATTCATTTGTATTTACAGGAAACCAACAAGTAAATTGGCCAAGTGCGCCCTCTCTTGGCCTACTGAAAGCAATGCAGTGCTCTCCTGAAATGGACAGTTTCCACCACATCTGTCTGGGGTTTCATCCTGCTCTCAGTCAGGGGGTATCTTTAGGGTGTGGTGCAGCGGCAGCAGTAACATCCGGGCCCTGGTACCTGAAGGGGCCCAAAGGCCCACCCTGCCATATAAGAAGTGAATAATTTTAAGACTGGCACATAGTAGGTGGGGGTCCTATTACAGATTTTGCCTAGGTTTTTCAAGTTAGGCCTCTGCTTATATTGTTTTACGGACAGCTGTTGTCTAGGGGGCACGTTCACTCAGGCAGATCGGTAGTACAGCGCCCCCTATAACCAGCGGTTGTAATGACTATTGGTCTGTGCAATCGTCATGGTGAATAATCGACGGTGACCGCTCATAATATCATTCATTGGTTGAATAGTTGATCTTCCCGGCATGAGATTGAATCTTAGTCATCGGTCATTCTCACGACACCAATATTAATATAGGACCAAGGAGTTATAGGGAGGTTGATCATATATGAATACATCACCATTGGTTCTGCAGAAGCCGCACTCGGCCTCCCCGGCTTCTTCTCTCGTGTACGCCCAGTCAGTACAGGCACGGGATTAAAAGTTGTTTTTTTAGGTTTTAAACTTTATGTTAAAATTGCAGATTATAATATGAGCAACCCTTTAGGCCGTGTTCACACTATGATCACATAGTGGGGTCTGTTGGGCTCCTCTGTGGTGATGGGAAGCTAAATCTACCAGAATTTCCAAGTCACCCTCCGAGGCAAATGTGAACAGAGCCTTAGTCCTCACTTCGCCGGCTGTGATGCTGCGTTACATGGCACTCATTGATATCAATGGGACATTCATGTGGTGTATGTACGACTTGGGTCCTCCAGAGGGAAAGCGACTCTTTGCAATGACCCTCTGCTCTAGTTATCAGGGCTGGGGGGATAGAGTAAGTGACTCCCCTTTATTACATCCGTATACCCATTAATATGGGTGGTCTACAGTTGCTTCAGTAATGATTAGTGTCATGCCTATCACCACCTCTAGGGGGTTTTCTTGTCTTATGCCGTATAATGGAAAGTTCCGTAACTTTATAGCGGCCAAAATTGATCAAAGTATTTGCGCCTTTTTTTAGGGTGCAATTTACGTCACAATTGTATCTAATTTGCTGTGTGACACATTTATTAACTATTTCTGCTAAGTGGGCATGGCTCGCTGCTTGGACAGAATTTAGACATATCTATGAAATGCAACTTTTTTTTAAAAAAGTTGCAAAAATTAGGAAATTTTTTATCTACTGCACACAGAACGAAGGGCATACAAAAAGTGCCCTCATTTTAGCCAGTTTGAAAGTTAATGACAACGATGCCCACATATCAGCCATAACATTATAACCACTGACGGGTGAAGTAAATCACATTGATGACCTGGTTACAATGGCGCCTGCCAAGGGTGGGGGGTACATGAGGCAGCAAGTGATCAGTCAGTACTTGAAGTTGTTGTGTTGGAAGCAGAAAAATGGAGAAGTGTAAGGATCTGAGCGGCGGTGAAAGGGCCAAATTGTGATGACTGGACGACTGGGTCAGAGTATCTCTAAAACGGCCTGTCTTGTGGGGTGTTGCCAATACTTACCAAAGTGGGCCAAGAAAGGACAACGGGGGGAACCAGCGAGAGTGTGATAGGCGCCCAAGTCTCATTGATGCTGGTGAGGAATGAAGGCGAGGCTGTTCCGATCGCGCAGAAGACCTACTGTAGCACATATTGCTGAAAAAGTCACAGCTGGCTGTGGTGGAAAGGTGTCAGAATACGCAGAGGGCGGTCTAGCTGCAGACCGGTCAGAGTGTCCATGCTGACCCCTGTCCACCGTCGAAAGTGCCTACAATGGTCATCAGAACTGGAGCATGGAGGAGGTGCCTGGTCTGATGAATACCATTTTCTTATACATCATGTGGACGGCCGGGTGCGTGTGCGTCACTTACCTGGGGAGGAGATGGCACCAGGATACATTATGGGAAGAAGACAAGCCGTGTGGTGATCTGGACGATGTTCTACTGGGAAACCTTGTGTCCTGGCATTTATGTGGATGTGACACGTACCACCGACCTAAACATTGCTGCAGACCAAGTACCCCCTTAAAGGTAACTCTATTCCCTAATAGCCGTGCCCTCTTCAGCAGGATAAAGCCCCCGCCACACTGCAGACATTGTTCAGGAATGATCTGAGGAACATGAGAAAGGTCACAAGGCGATGACTTGTTTCCAAATTCCCCAGATCTCGATCCGATCGATCATCTGTGGGATGTGCTGGAAAATCAAGTCCGATCCATGGAGGCCGCACCGCACAACTTACAGGATCTGCCGCTGACGTCTTGTCCCAGACACCACAGGGACCATCAGAGGTCTTGTGGAGTCCAGGCCTCGATGGTGAGAGCGGTTTTGGCGGCACGAGGGTGAAATACAGAATATCAGGCAGATGTTATGTTGTGAGAGATTTATCAAACACGGACACTTGAAGAAATACATTTCTCATATTAAGTGTCAGGCTTTAACTTTTGATACATTTGGACCAATGTGTTTTGATTTCTCACCAATTCTAGAATCTCATGAAATCTGTGGTCAGCGGATACAAGTGCCGGGGTTGTTGGATTTTTTTGAAGAAAAGCAGCACCAGACCTGTTTTTTTCCGAAAATATTTTTTTTTATCATTTATGTCCTGTCAATCTGGGGAGATAAAGGCAGAAAACCAAAGATAATTCATTTGTTGCTTTCTTCATGAAAGATCGGATTCTCTTAACCAGAGTGCCCCCTAGTGGTAGAGAGTATAACATTAGAGTCTATGTAGTGTATGCTGTAACACAAAAACATGTACCAAATATAGAAAAAGAACAAAAAAAATGTATGTAATCTATCTATCTATCTATCTATCTATCTATCTATCTATCTATCTATCTATCTATCTATCTATCTATCTATCTATCTATCTATCTATCTATCTATCTATCTATCTCATATCTATCTATCTATCTATCTATCTATCTATCTATCTATCTATCTATCTATCTATCTATCTATCTATCTATCTATCTATCTATCTATCTATCTATCTATCTATCTATCTATCTATCTATCTATCATCTATCTATCTCATATCTATCTATCTATCTATCTATCTATCTATCTATCTATCTATCTATCTATCTATCTATCTATCTATCTATCTATCTATCTATCTATCTATCTATCTATCTATCTATCTATCTATCTATCTCATATCTATCTATCTATCTATCTATCTATCTATCTATCTATCTATCTATCTATCTATCTATCAATTCAAAGAAGCTTTATTGGCAGGACCAAATACATATTAGCATTGCCAAAGCAAGTAAGAAGTAAGGGAATGAGGGATAGGGACTGAGGGCTTGGGGATAGGGACATATCTAGGGTCGGGGTTATACAAGTCCATGGCATATCATGTCTCTCTCAGTTTATGGCATGCAGTGACATATTGTGCCGCTGTGCCCACTGTGGTTTCCTCTTCACCCAGCAGGATGTAGAGTTTCTCTTCCTCTTCCATGGAGCTGAAGTCCGGTAAGAGATCAGAGAGTCTCCTGAAGTGAGTGTCCCTTACTGCTGAGTATTTGGAGCAGTGTAGCAGGAAGTGGGCCTCATCCTCCACGGCCTCCTGGTCGCACTGTTGGCACAGTCGGCTCTCCCTGGGCTTGTAGGTCTGTCTGTGGCGCCCGGATTCGATGAGCAGGTTGTGGGCGCTCAGTCTGTAGCGGCTCAGGATCTGTCTGTCTCTGTGGTTTGG
Organism: Rhinoderma darwinii; assembly: GCF_050947455.1. Classification (NCBI taxonomy): domain Eukaryota; kingdom Metazoa; phylum Chordata; class Amphibia; order Anura; family Rhinodermatidae; genus Rhinoderma; species Rhinoderma darwinii. Next base: position 21,512,416 of record NC_134690.1, read on the forward strand.
CAGTTTCTCCAGATATGGCGCCAGTTTATATTCCCGCTGTAGACTCCGGTATATTGTCAGTTTCTGGGATGTCTTTATGTCGTTCCTCCAGTCACTGATATATTCCTCTTGGCCTTTGTTTATTGTCTTCTTGATTTCGGCTTTTGTGAGGCCGCGCTGGGTGACATTTTCTTCAGGCCGGGTCAGGGTGAGATGTTCTGGGGGGCCTGGTTTACCTGGGACCCCTTGGTGTAGCAGGGCTTTATGGTGATAGGAACTTTGCCTGCTGCTGTGTAGATGGGCCCAGAATGATAGCGCCCTCTTCTGGATTGTGAGGTGTAGTGGGAATCTACCCAGTTCTGCCCGACAGGCACTATTTGAGGTGCTCCGATGGACTTGGAGAAGGTGTTTGCAGAATTCTAGGTGGAAGATTTCTGTTGGGCTGGAATCCCACCTTGACCAGTCTGGGTATGTGTCCGGACCCCAGACTTCACTGGCATACAGGAGGATTGGGGAGATGATGGAGTCAAAGATTTTCAGCCAGACCGTCACTGGTGGTTTGAGATGATAGAGTTTTCGTCTGATGGCATAGAAGGTTTTGCACGCCTTGTCTTTCAGAATCTCTATGGCTTGTTTAAAGCTTCCTGATTGGTTGATTTCTAGGCCCAGGTAAGTGTACCTGTCGGTCGCTGTGATTGTGGCGTTATTTAGTGTGAAGGTCGGGTGCCTGGGGGATTTTGAGTTTCTCTTCTGGAACACCATGATGTTGGTTTTCTTGGCATTGATGGGTAGTGCCCACGTGGAGCTGAATTTTTCTAGGATTTGCAGGTTGTCTTGGAGACCTTTCTCGGTTGGTGATAGTAACAGAAG
>NC_134690.1:21525764-21550764 GCF_050947455.1 Rhinoderma darwinii
TCTGGCGGGCTGTGTTTTATCATTTCTGGTGAGATTCTGTCTAGGCCGCTGGATTTTTTACACCTTATGTCTGAGGTTCTCTCTGTTACTTCTTGCAGTGTTATTGGTGTATCCAGGGGGTTTTGAGAATCTTTAAGTGTTTCCTCCATCGCCTTCAATTTTGATATTATTTGTTTTTGTTCTTGGCTTTGTTCTTCTTTCGGGATATCTTTGTAGAGGTCCCTGAAATATTGGAGCCAGATGTTGCCATTTTGAATATGAAGGTTGTTTTTCTTGCAATTTTTGCCCATGTGTTTCCATAATTCCCAGAACGAGTTGTCATGGAGGGCATCTTGGAGTTGGGTAAGTTTGGTGGAGATGTGCCTTTGTTTTTTCTTTCGGAGGATGGTCTTGTATTGCCTCTGTATGTTGCTGTAGGCCTCCTTCAGACCGGTGTTGTTTGGGTCTCGGTGCTTCTTATTTGAGGCATTTCTTAGGGTCTTCCGTACTTCTTTGCACTCACGGTCAAACCAACCGTTAGGATGTATTTCTTGTGGCCTCTTGTAGTCACATCTTTTCAGGTCAGACTTCTCTGCCATGGTATAGAATATATTATTGAGGTCATTTACGGCCTGATTGACCCCTCCTGGGCTTGTCTCATACACCTTGTTGTAGAGGTTGTGAAGCATCTCCTGCACTTCTGGTCTGTTCATTGTCTCTTTATATTTTATAGTTGACGTTTTGGACCATTTATAAGATGGGGGCAGGTTGAAGAGGCCGGTTTGATGTGGTTTTTGTGCAGATGGTTTGGTTGTGGATTTGATGTATAGAAGTAATTGGTTGTGATCTGACAGGTGCGTTTGTGGAGTGACTATGAGTGCGCCAATGTTTGCGGGGTCCATGTCCGTGATGGCATAGTCTACTACACTGCTGCCTACATGGGAGTTTAGTGTATACCTTCCTAAAGAGTCTCCCTTGGTGCGGCCATTCAGTATGTGGAGTCCTAAGCTTCGACATAGATTCAGTAGTTTTTTCCCGCTTTTGTTGACGGTGCTGTCATAGCTGTTTCTCTCTTTCTGTAGGGAGTTATGACAGTCGGCCTCTGCTCCAAAGATGAAGATATTTCCATCATTGGTCAGGTAGTCTTTATCTCTCCCCGTTCTTGCATTGAGGTCTCCGTAGATGAGAACGCTGCCCAGGGTCTGGAAATGGGCGGCTTCCCTTTGTATAATCTCAAAGCTGTCTGGGTTGGAGTACGGGGACTCTGGCGGTGCGATGTACGTTGCGCAGAGATACATGTCAGACTGAGAGGTGAGGATGGAGCTGCCTATTCTTATCCAGATGTGGCTGTCTCCTCGCTTCACGGCTTTGATCTGCTCATGGAGCTCCTCCTTGTACCAGACTAATATTCCTCCTGAACACCGACCCTGCTTGATGTGTTTATTTTTCAGGGCGGGGACAGAGATTTCCCTGTATCCAGTGGGCACCAGGGACTCATTCTCTGTCCTAGTCCATGTTTCCAGGAGGATTTGTATATCGATATTTTTCAGTCTTTGGATGAAGTCTGGATCGTTAATTTTGCATCCAAAGGCTGAGGCGTTGAGGCCTTGAATATTCCAGCTGCTGATTATAAAGGACGTCATTGTGTGTCCATATACCTTGTAATGAGCGGCGCTGTGTAGGACGGGCTGGAGATGTGACTGTTGGATGTGTTGTAGATGTTCTCGTGTTGTACAGTCACATTAGTTTTTTACATAGAGTGCTGAGCAGGGTCTTTAGCATCTCCATGTCTCTGCTCTGCGTGTCTCTGTGTGAGGCAGGGGGTTTCCTCCATGTCTCTGCTCTGCGTGTCTCTGTGTGAGGCAGGGTGTTTCCTCCATGTCTCTGCTCTGCGTGTCTCTGTGTGAGGCAGGGGGTTTCCTCCATGTCTCTGCTCTGCGTGTCTCTGTGTGAGGCAGGGGGTTTCCTCCATGTCTCTGCTCTGTGTGTCTCTGTGTGAGGCAGGGGGTTTCCTCCATGTCTCTGCTCTGTGTGTCTCTGTGTGAGGCAGGGGGTTTCCTCCATGTCTCTGCTCTGCGTGTCTCTGTGTGAGGCAGGGGGTTTTCTCCATGGCTTTTGCCTCTGTTGGTCTGACCTTGGGTAAAGGGGTTTTTCTCCTGGGTGTAGTGAGGTGTGTGGAGTTTGAGGTCTTTTCATTGTTAGTGATGTCTCCATGTTTTGGCTTTGGCTGGTGTGGGGTCCAGGTCTGGGGGGTCTGTTCAGCACAATGTCTTTCAGTTCTTTGGCCAGAAGGCTGACCCCTCGTTTGTTGAGGTGTTTGTCATCATACAGGTGGTGCTGCTCTATGGAGGGGTGTTGTGCCAGGCTGATGTTTGACATTGAGCTGATGTTCGCTGCCAGCTCTGTGTTGATGGCCTGGGTGATCTCGTTGGGTACATCTTTTCTTGGGAGCACGGATGATATAATTATTTTACTGTCAGGGAACTTTTGTTGTGCCGTCTTTGCTAGTTGGGTCAGTTGTTCTGCAATCTGCTGTTGCTGGTCTTGGAGGTTGTTTGTACCCGTGTGTATAATGAGATGGTTTGGATTGGTAAAATGTGGGTTATTGATGACTGATGTGACTTGTTGGATAGTTGCACAGTGAATTTTACTGACCCTTTTTCCTGGGAAGAGTCGCCGTGAATTAAGGTATTTGCCATTTGAGTCAATTATTAGGACAGTATCAGGACATTGTGACTTGCGGGTGGCTTGTCTGATGCTTGTGTCCTGGGTCCTGCTTGGTGGTGTTATGTGGTGCTGCTGTGGTTCTGTGCTGGAGGATTGGTTGGCGGTCGGCTTTGTACCCACTTGTATCGCTCTGTTTTCTCCTAGTTTGTTTTCATTAATTTCAGGAATATTTATTGGGTTTGGGTGATTTGATGTACTAGCGCCCTGGTCATTGGCAGTCCTTATGTCAGCGCTCTCCCTTGCTCCTAGACTTTGTGTTTGTGGTTTTAGATTTTCTATCTCTAATCTGAGCTTTGTATTTTCTTGTTGCAGCTCTCGGAGTGTACATTGTATTTCCTGCAGAGCTGATGCATGTTCACACTTCAGTTTGTTTATCTCTTTAATTACTTGGTCATTTGTGTTTTTGTCACCGAGATTTCTTTGAAGTTCTTCTTTGAATTGTACAAAGTCTCTTTCTAATTGAGATAAACAGTCTCTGAGGGTGTCGGGTGAGGGGTGTGGGACATTGGGACATGGGGCAGCGGGGGTGTCGCTGGAGATTGTCTCTGTATGTCCATCTCTGGTCTGGGTTGCTGGAGTTTGTTGTTCTTTGTAAGTTTGGGCCTGGTCTTTAATATGATGAAAGATTTCTTGGAATTCCTCTAGCTTGTCCTCATTGCCTTGTATGAGAACGTTGCCGTTATTGTATAGACTTATGGTAAGTGTAATACTCCCATCATTTCCTGGGTCTTTTATTCTGATCTGTCGGCCCTTATTGATGCCACACTTTGATATGTCCTTATAGTGCTGGCACAGGGCTGTGTGCCAGGCGGAGCGGTGCTCAGTGTAGAATAATACATTTGTTTTCCTCTTGACTTCTTCTTTAGAGGTAAAGTCAGCAAAAAGTGTCTCTGGATTGTGTCTGATTGTGGCATGTTTTACTGCTTTCCTCGCTTGAATGCTCCTCTGCTCTTCGGAGTATGTGATCTCTATCTATCTATCTATCTATCTATCTATCTATCTATCTATCTATCTATCTATCTATCTATCTATCTATCTATCTATCTATCTCATATCTATCTATCTATCTATCTATCTATCTATCTATCTATCTATCTATCTATCTATCTATCTATCTATCTATCTATCATCTATCTATCTCATATCTATCTATCTATCTATCTATCTATCTATCTATCTATCTATCTATCTATCTATCTATCTATCTATCTATCTATCTATCTATCTATCTATCTATCTATCTATCTCATATCTATCTATCTATCTATCTATCTATCTATCTATCTATCTATCTATCTATCTATCTATCTATCTATCTATCTATCTATCTATCTATCTATCTATCTATCTATCTCATATCTATCTATCTCATATCTATCTCTCTATCTATCTATCTATCTATCTATCTATCTATCTATCTATCTATCTATCTATCTATCTATCTATCTATCTATCTATCTATCTATCTATCTATCTATCTATCTATCTATCTCATATCTATCTATCTATCTATCATCTATCTATCTATCTATCTATCTATCTATCTATCTATCTATCTATCTATCTATCTATCTATCTATCTATCTATCTATCTATCTATCTATCTATCTATCTATCATCTATCTATCTATCTATCTATCTATCTATCTATCTATCTATCTATCTATCTATCTATCTATCTATCTATCTATCTATCTATCTATCTATCAATTCAATTCAATTCAATTCAAAGAAGCTTTATTGGCAGGACCAAATACATATTAGCATTGCCAAAGCAAGTAAGAAGTAAGGGAATGAGGGATAGGGACTGAGGGCTTGGGGATAGGGACACATCTAGGGTCGGGGTTATACAAGTCCATGGCATATCATGTCTCTCTCAGTCCATGGCATGCAGTGACATATTGTGCCGCTGTGCCCACTGTGGTTTCCTCTTCACCCAGCAGGATGTAGAGTTTCTCTTCCTCTTCCATGGAGCTGAAGTCCGGTAAGAGATCAGAGAGTCTCCTGAAGTGAGTGTCCCTTACTGCTGAGTATTTGGAGCAGTGTAGCAGGAAGTGGGCCTCATCCTCCACGGCCTCCTGGTCGCACTGTTGGCACAGTCGGCTCTCCCTGGGCTTGTAGGTCTGTCTGTGGCGCCCGGATTCGATGAGCAGGTTGTGGGCGCTCAGTCTGTAGCGGCTCAGGATCTGTCTGTCTCTGTGGTTTGGCAGTTTCTCCAGATATGGCGCCAGTTTATATTCCCGCTGTAGACTCCGGTATATTGTCAGTTTCTGGGATGTCTTTATGTCGTTCCTCCAGTCACTGATATATTCCTCTTGGCCTTTGTTTATTGTCTTCTTGATTTCGGCTTTTGTGAGGCCGCCGCGCTGAGTGACATTTTCTTCAGGCCGGGTCAGGGTGAGATGTTCTGGGGGGCCTGGTTTACCTAGGACCCCTTGGTGTAACAGGGCTTTATGGTGATAGGAACTTTGCCTGCTGCTGTGTAGATGGGCCCAGAATGATAGCGCCCTCTTCTGGATTGTGAGGTGTAGTGGGAATCTGCCCAGTTCTGCCCGACAGGCACTATTTGAGGTGCTCCGATGGACTTGGAGAAGGTGTTTGCAGAATTCTAGGTGGAAGATTTCTGTTGGGCTGGAATCCCACCTTGACCAGTCTGGGTATGTGTCCGGACCCCAGACTTCACTGGCATACAGGAGGATTGGGGAGATGATGGAGTCAAAGATTTTCAGCCAGACCGTCACTGGTGGTTTGAGATGATAGAGTTTTCGTCTGATGGCATAGAAGGTTTTGCACGCCTTGTCTTTCAGAATCTCTATGGCTTGTTTAAAGCTTCCTGATTGGTTGATTTCTAGGCCCAGGTAAGTGTACCTGTCGGTCGCTGTGATTGTGGCGTTATTTAGTGTGAAGGTCGGGTGCCTGGGGGATTTTGAGTTTCTCTTCTGGAACACCATGATGTCGGTTTTCTTGGCATTGATGGGTAGTGCCCACGTGGAGCTGAATTTTTCTAGGATTTGCAGGTTGTCTTGGAGACCTTTCTCGGTTGGTGATAGTAACAGAAGGTCATCTGCATACAGCAGGAATTTCACCTGGGTGTCATGGAGGGCGAGACCTGGTGCTGAGGAGGATTCCAGAGCTGTGGCCAGTTCATTGATGTAGATGTTGAAGAGCGTTGGACTGAGGCTGCGGCCTTGTCTGACTCCTCGGCTCTGCTGGAAATCGGCCGTTCTTCTCCCGTTCACCTTCACGCTGCATCTGTTCTCTGTGTAGGAGCTTCTGATGACGTCATAGGTTTTACCTCCTATTCCGCTCTCCAGCAGTTTCAGGAATAGGCCCGGGTGCCACACTGAGTCAAAGGCCTTCTTAAAGTCCACAAAACAGGCGTAAATCTTCCCATGCTTTGTATTGTGGACGTGGCTCTTGATGAGGCTGCGCAGGGTGTAGATGTGGTCAGTGGTGCGGTGGTTTGGCATCATCTATCTCATATCTATCTATCTATCTATCTATCTATCTATCTATCTATCTATCTATCTATCTATCTATCTATCTATCTATCTATCTATCTATCTATCTATCTATCTATCTATCTATCATCTATCTATCTCATATCTATCTATCTATCTATCTATCTATCTATCTATCTATCTATCTATCTATCTATCTATCTATCTATCTATCTATCTATCTATCTATCTATCTATCTATCTATCTATCTATCTATCTATCTATCTATCTATCTATCATCTATCTATCTCATATCTATCTATCTATCTATCTATCTATCTATCTATCTATCTATCTATCTATCTATCTATCTATCTATCTATCTATCTATCTATCTATCTATCTATCTATCTATCTCATATCTATCTATCTATCTATCTATCTATCTATCTATCTATCTATCTATCTATCTATCTATCTATCTATCTATCTATCTATCATCTATCTCATATATATCTATCTATCTATCTATCTATCTATCTATCTATCTATCTATCTATCTATCTATCTATCTATCTATCTATCTATCTATCTATCTATCTATCTCATATCTATCTATCTATCTATCTATCTATCTATCTATCTATCTATCTATCTATCTATCTATCTATCTATCTATCTATCTATCTATCTATCTATCTATCTATCTATCTATCTATCTATCTATCTATCATCTATCTCATATCTATCTATCTATCTATCTATCTATCTATCTATCTATCTATCTATCTATCTATCTATCTATCTATCTATCTATCTATCTATCTATCTATCTATCTATCTATCTATCTCATATCTATCTATCTATCTATCTATCTATCTATCTATCTATCTATCTATCTATCTATCTATCTATCTATCTATCTATCTATCTATCTATCTATCATCTATCTATCTCATATCTATCTATCTATCTATCTATCTATCTATCTATCTATCTATCTATCTATCTATCTATCTATCTATCTATCTATCTATCTATCTATCTATCTATCTATCTATCTCATATCTATCTATCTATCTATCTATCTATCTATCTATCTATCTATCTATCTATCTATCTATCTATCTATCTATCTATCTATCTATCTATCTATCTATCTATCTATCTATCTATCTATCTATCTATCTATCATCTATCTCATATCTATCTATCTATCTATCTATCTATCTATCTATCTATCTATCTATCTATCTATCTATCTATCTATCTATCTATCTATCTATCTATCTATCTCATATCTATCTATCTATCTATCTATCTATCTATCTATCTATCTATCTATCTATCTATCTATCTATCTATCTATCTATCTATCTATCTATCTATCTATCTATCTATCTATCTATCTATCTATCATCTATCTCATATCTATCTATCTATCTATCTATCTATCTATCTATCTATCTATCTATCTATCTATCTATCTATCTATCTATCTATCTATCTATCTATCTATCTATCTATCTATCTATCTATCTATCTCATATCTATCTATCTATCTATCTATCTATCTATCTATCTATCTATCTATCTATCTATCTATCTATCTATCTATCTATCTCATATCTATCTATCTATCTATCTATCTATCTATCTATCTATCTATCTATCTATCTATCTATCTATCTATCTATCTATCTATCTATCTATCTATCTATCTATCTATCTATTCAATTCAATTCAATTCAATTCAAAGAAGCTTTATTGGCAGGACCAAATACATATTAGCATTGCCAAAGCAAGTAAGAAGTAAGGGAATGAGGGATAGGGACTGAGGGCTTGGGGATAGGGACACATCTAGGGTCGGGGTTATACAAGTCCATGGCATATCATGTCTCTCTCAGTTTATGGCATGCAGTGACATATTGTGCCACTGTGCCCACTGTGGTTTCCTCTTCACCCAGCAGGATGTAGAGTTTCTGTTCCTCTTCCATGGAGCTGAAGTCCGGTAAGAGATCAGAGAGTTTCCTGAAGTGAGTGTCCCTCACTGCTGAGTATTTGGAGCAGTGTAGCAGGAAGTGGGCCTCATCCTCCACGGCCTCCTGGTCGCACTGTTGGCACAGTCGGCTCTCCCTGGGCTTGTAGGTTTGTCTGTGGCGCCCGGATTCGATGAGCAGGTTGTGGGCGCTCAGTCTGTAGCGGCTCAGGATCTGTCTGTCTCTGGGGTTTGGGGTATCTATCATCTATCTATCTATCTCATATCTATCTATCTATCTATCTATCTATCTATCTATCTATCTATCTATCTATCTATCTATCTATCTATCTATCTATCTATCTATCTATCTATCTATCTATCTATCTATCTATCTATCTATCTCTCATATCTATCTATCTATCTATCTATCTATCTATCTATCTATCTATCTATCTATCTATCTATCTATCTATCTATCTATCTATCTATCTATCTATCTATCTATCTATCTATCTATCTATCATCTATCTATCTCATATCTATCTATCTATCTATCTATCTATCTATCTATCTATCTATCTATCTATCTATCTATCTATCTATCTATCTATCTATCTATCTATCTATCTATCTCATATCTATCTATCTATCTATCTATCTATCTATCTATCTATCTATCTATCTATCTATCTATCTATCTATCTATCTATCTATCTATCTCATATCTATCTATCTATCTATCTATCTATCTATCTATCTATCTATCTATCTATCTATCTATCTATCTATCTATCTATCTATCTATCTATCTATCTATCTATCTATCTCATATCTATCTATCTATCTATCTATCTATCTATCTATCTATCTATCTATCTATCTATCTATCTATCTATCTATCTATCTATCTATCTATCTATCTATCATCTATCTATCTATCTATCTATCTCATATCTATCTATCTATCTATCTATCTATCTATCTATCTATCTATCTATCTATCTATCTATCTATCTATCTATCTATCTATCTATCTATCTATCTATCTATCTATCTATCTATCTCATATCTATGTATCTCATATCTATCTATCTATCTCTCTATCTATCTATCTATCTATCTATCTATCTATCTATCTATCTATCTATCTATCTATCTATCTATCTATCTATCTATCTATCTATCTATCTATCTATCTATCTATCTATCTATCTCATATCTATCTATCTATCTATCTATCTATCTATCTATCTATCTATCTATCTATCTATCTATCTATCTATCTATCTATCTATCTATCTATCTATCTATCTATCATCTATCTATCTATCTATCTATCTATCTATCTATCTATCTATCTATCTATCTATCTATCTATCTATCTATCTATCTATCTATCATCTATCTATCTATCTATCTATCTATCTATCTATCTATCTATCTATCTATCTATCTATCTATCTATCTATCTATCTATCATCTATCTATCTATCTATCTATCTATCTATCTATCTATCTATCTATCTATCTATCTATCTATCTATCTATCTATCTATCTATCTATCTATCTATCATCTATCTATCTCATATCTATCTATCTATCTATCTATCTATCTATCTATCTATCTATCTATCTATCTATCTATCTATCTATCTATCTATCTATCTATCTATCTATCTATCTATCTATCTATCTATCTATCTATCTATCATCTCATATCTATGTATCTCATATCTATCTATCTCTCTATCTATCTATCTATCTATCTATCTATCTATCTATCTATCTATCTATCTATCTATCTATCTATCTATCTATCTATCTATCTATCTATCTATCTATCTATCTATCTATCTATCATCTATCTATCTATCTATCTATCTATCTATCTATCTATCTATCTATCTATCTATCTATCTATCTATCTATCTATCTATCTATCTATCTATCTATCTATCTATCTATCTATCTATCTATCTATCTATCTATCTATCTATCTATCTATCTATCATCTATCTATCTCATATCTATCTATCTATCTATCTATCTATCTATCTATCTATCTATCTATCTATCTATCTATCTATCTATCTATCTATCTATCTATCTATCTATCTATCTATCTCTCTCTCTCTCTCTCTCTCTATCTATCTATCTATCTATCTATCTATCTATCTATCTATCTATCTATCTATCTATCTATCTATCTATCTATCTATCTATCTATCTATCTATCTATCTATCTCATATCTATCTATCTATCTATCTATCTATCTATCTATCTATCTATCTATCTATCTATCTATCTATCTATCTATCTATCTATCTATCTATCTATCTATCTATCTATCTATCTCATATCTATGTATCTCATATCTATCTATCTATCTCTCTATCTATCTATCTATCTATCTATCTATCTATCTATCTATCTATCTATCTATCTATCTATCTATCTATCTATCTATCTCATATCTATCTATCTATCATCTATCTATCTATCTATCTATCTATCTATCTATCTATCTATCTATCTATCTATCTATCTATCATCTATCTATCTATCTATCTATCTATCTATCTATCTATCTATCTATCTATCTATCTATCTATCTATCTATCTATCTATCATCTATCTATCTATCTATCTATCTATCTATCTATCTATCTATCTATCTATCTATCTATCTATCTATCTATCTATCTATCTATCTATCTATCTATCTATCATCTATCTATCTATCTATCTATCTATCTATCTATCTATCTATCTATCTATCTATCTATCTATCATCTATCTATCTCATATCTATCTATCTATCTATCTATCTATCTATCTATCTATCTATCTATCTATCTATCTATCTATCTATCTATCTATCTATCTATCTATCTATCTATCTATCTATCTATCTATCTATCTATCATCTCATATCTATGTATCTCATATCTATCTATCTCTCTATCTATCTATCTATCTATCTATCTATCTATCTATCTATCTATCTATCTATCTATCTATCTATCTATCTATCTATCTATCTATCATCTATCTATCTATCTATCTATCTATCTATCTATCTATCTATCTATCTATCTATCTATCTATCTATCTATCTATCATCTATCTATCTATCTATCTATCTATCTATCTATCTATCTATCTATCTATCTATCTATCTATCTATCTATCTATCTATCTATCATCTATCTATCTCATATCTATCTATCTATCTATCTATCTATCTATCTATCTATCTATCTATCTATCTATCTATCTATCTATCTATCTATCTATCTATCTATCTATCTCATATCTATCTATCTATCTATCTATCTATCTATCTATCTATCTATCTATCTATCTATCTATCTATCTATCTATCTATCTATCTATCTATCTATCTATCTATCTATCTATCTATCATCTATCTCATATCTATCTATCTATCTATCTATCTATCTATCTATCTATCTATCTATCTATCTATCTATCTATCTATCTATCTATCTATCTATCTATCTATCTATCTCATATCTATCTATCTATCTATCTATCTATCTATCTATCTATCTATCTATCTATCTATCTATCTATCTATCTATCTATCTATCTATCTATCTATCTATCTATCTATCATCTATCTCATATCTATCTATCTATCTATCTATCTATCTATCTATCTATCTATCTATCTATCTATCTATCTATCTATCTATCTATCTATCTATCTATCTATCTATCTATCTATCTATCTCATATCTATCTATCTCATATCTATCTATCTATCTATCTATCTATCTATCTATCTATCTATCTATCTATCTATCTATCTATCTATCTATCTATCTATCTATCTATCTATCTATCTATCTATCTCATATCTATCTATCTATCTATCTATCTATCTATCTATCTATCTATCTATCTATCTATCTATCTATCTATCTATCTATCTATCTATCTATCTATCTATCTATCTCATATCTATCTATCTATCTATCTATCTATCTATCTATCTATCTATCTATCTATCTATCTATCTATCTATCTATCTATCTATCTATCTATCTATCTCATATCTATCTATCTATCTATCTATCTATCTATCTATCTATCTATCTATCTATCTATCTATCTATCTATCTATCTATCTATCTATCTATCTATCATCTATCTATCTATCTATCTATCTATCTATCTATCTATCTATCTATCTATCTATCTATCTATCTATCTATCTATCTATCTATCTCTCTCTCTCTCTCTCTCTCTCTCTCTCTCTCTCTCTCTCTATCTATCTATCTATCTATCTATCTATCTATCTATCTATCTATCTATCTATCTATCTATCTATCTATCTATCTATCTATCTATCTATCGCACTAATGTGATCATTATTAAGAGGGTAACACTGTAATGAATAACATGTGACAGTTGAGGGGGGCCCTTGATCATTATTTGTATCAGTGTCCAAGAGCTTCAAATTCCTGTACATTTTATACATTAAATAGAATTATTTACAGATTTTTGTGTGCACTCGGTAGAGAATTGATCACTTCTGGGCACTCATCATGCCCTCTGCTGGCCATTCAGCCCCATGCAGGACCAGGCAATAAATCACAACCACATGTCAGAAGAAGTAGAAATTATTATTATTGATAACTTAGCTGTAAAGATTTGGTCACAAAATAACAAACATTTTTTTTCTTTTTAAATATAAAAATGCTCTTTGGGAAGAGTTCATACAGAAAAATAAATATTTCCCATGATTTTTCTCATGAAAAAGAATAAAATAAAAAATCATTTATATAGTGTCAAATACTGTTCATTTGCATTGACCCTCATACAGGGCTGGATTGGTGGGGAGTTATGGATAAAGTCCAGCCAGCGGCTCCTTAGACTTCAAAAGAGAAACCCACCCGCATGTGTCTCCCTCATCTTCGCTGTATAGAATTGCCCAATGGCCAACAGTAGGTCCCTATTTTCCTTTTAGTTTGGGGTCCCAGAGTTGGAGAGTATTTCCCACTACACATAAGTGTAGTGACTGTAAGGAGCATAACTTAAAAAGCTCTGTAAGGGTCCCTCGTCCCTTTAATTTTTGGCACATTTCCTCCTCAGGTTAAGTCATGTATACACATACTAACAGGGTCATTACGTGCAATAGATAGATATGAGACAGAGACAGACAGATGGATTGATAGATCGTCCACAGATGAATAGGTGGGGATATTGGGCAGTGGGGACCCCCTGGGTCACCTCCCTATAATCTGGCCCATCCCACATGTATGTACGATAAGTGTCCCAACCAATGGAGCAGAATTACATCATCAGAACGTGTCGTTTTTATTTCCATTCATGTGACAATTATAATTTATGACAATCGTCAAATTTATGGACAATTAAGAGGATCCGTCAGCTCTCCTGAGATTTGGAGTTCTCCTTCAGTAGGTACTTGCACCCTCTGATACTGTCAGCACTGATTGAACACCCTCTGTCACTATTGACTGGGGAAATGATATGCCCAGTTGTTAAAGGGTAACTAAACATTCAACAAACTTCTGACATGTCATAGTGACATGTCAGAAGTTTTGATTGGTGGGGGTCCGAGCATTGAGACCCCCACTAATCGCTAAAATGAAACGGTAGAAGAGCTTGTGTGAGCGCTCAGCCGCTTAGTTTCTGTTCGGCTTTCTCCGGAAACCGATGTAGCAGAGTATAGGCTCATAGACTTTCTATTGAGCCCGTACTCCGATACATTGATTTCTGAAAAAAGCAAAACAGAAACTAAGCGACTGAGCGCTCACACGAGGTCTTCTGCCGTTTAATTTTAGGGATTGGTGGAGGTCTCAGTGCTCGGACCCCCACCAACCAAAACTTCTAAAATGTCACTATGGCATATCAGAAGTTTGTTGAACGTTTAGTTACCCTTTAAGTGTATTCATACATTTCCAGGAGGAATAACAGAGGAACGACACAATGCAGAGTTGTAAGAAAACAAAATTTTGAGATACATATATATATTTACACTTTGATTATATTTCAAAGAAATGAGTTGAAGTTTTTAAAACATTAATATGAGGTGATATTATTTACTATGTTGTTTTATCTGACAAGTTGGTAACATTATCACACAGTTCCCTACGGTTAGAACTATATTTGTTTTATAAGGGATATTTTTATTTGACCTTTTTTTTTACACTTTATGGCATATGAGGAAATGTACTATCTTTTGTTTTACTCTGCAAATTTTTAACCTCGATATTTTACTACAAAGTGTTTAAAAAGATGGAATGGATTCTGGAGCGGTGAACCTTGAGGAAGCCGGAATGGCCAAACCGATCGGTTACCATCCAGACTCCACGAGATGGTTTCATTATACGATGTTTTACACAAATTTGAATTTGGTAAGTTTAACATTAATGTGAGGGGAGCGTACTTCATATCTGTTTCCACGCAGTCTTCTGTTTTGTATTCCCCGACATTCTCTGTATAGGAACGCTGACGATACATCCCAGACCGGAGCAGTAGGCGCAGGTCCAACTACGTCACACGACCAATCAGCTGCGACCGCAACGACGCAAGTCTGTCAACTGAAGAGATCCGTAAAAGCGACCACAGAGGGAAAGCGGGAACATCGTAAATGGGAAGAAGCGAAGAAGAGGACTATATATATCCACGTGGAGGGGTGAGAGGTTCTTTGAACCAGAGTTTAAACATCTACATGCGGGATCAGAAAGGGGCATGCTTCACAGCTCCGAGCACTCTCACTATATATTCACAGTGACGGGACTCCTAGAAGCTTTGTCATCTGACGCTATTTTACCTGTTGTGTTTGATCTGTATCTGTGCTTTGTGGTTTGCTGACTAAGTAGAGCTAAAAATTATAATTTTTTACTGTATGTGTAATATGCCAAAGCAGCACTGCTTTATATTGTGGCACATTATGTATTATGGGATGGCACCTCATTTTCTATGCCCAATGCCCCTATAGTATTTCCAGCCACAAATCTATATACCTTATATCATTGCCAGTCACAGTTCTTTTTAACATCACCGGTAATTCAACTGGTGTCCTAAGTTGGCACAAAAAATATGGGGGGGGGGGGGGATAACTACGGGAGTAACATGCACAATATTCACATACACTGACAGAAGAAAGGGAAGAGTCTGTGTATATTTATAGGCAGATGGGTGACTTGGTGACCAGAAATATCTTATTATGACTGCAAGTTCCCCAGTTATGGTAGGAAGAGCAGCTCTAAAGCAAAAACTGCTGCCCTAACAAGCAAAATACTGAGCAGCCTAAGACAAGAGGAACATTCATGGGGGAAACACGCTGTAATGTTAAGTGGATAGTTTTGCCAGGCTTGACTTTCGCAGTCTATTTGTGAGATTTGGCAGAAGTAGAACTGAACGGACACGCGGCATTGTTGCATCTGATTATGTGACGCATGAAACAATCCCTTCGCCAAGTATTGCCGTGCCATTCTGGTGCCATTTTCATCATGGAAAAGGATCTGAAGATAGCTCCAGTGAAGACAAGCTCACGCACTGACGAGACTCACTGCAGCAAGATGGTGGTAGCATTTTGTGACCACAGGGTTGGCAGTCAAGATGGCGGGATAAGGTCCTTGTGTGTTGCCCACTGCATCATCGATCTGTTGCCTCAGTAGGTACTAGAAAGAAGACAAGAACTGCAAGTTACATCATCACCAGCAGGCAATCCATTAGACATGACTATGGCAAATCCAACTTGCACTGATAAGATGGCCATGACCAGATGGCAGCACAGGAAGCAACGGTCGGTCAGAGCCTTCATGGACAGCACCCTGGCTCAAGGAGAAGACCTAAGCAGTGGTGCCGTGGTGTGAAGGTGGGTATAATGTAACAGACGGCACACTACGGGTCTTGTAGATGGAGAATTTACTAACTGCTTACAACTTGAACAAGCAGGAACAACACAGGGGGAGGGACGCCTCAGAGCGCTACAATCACAGTTTGGCGCGGTAGCTCGAGCACAACAATTTTTTACACAGTCTCTGGGGAGGTTCACTTAGGTCTGTACGCTACCGGCCCTTTAAGACGTGCTCGGTAAAACAACTTTTACACTTAGGAAAATTAAAAGAACAGATAGAAATCTTCCGCCTACAATTTCCAAGATGAACAAATTACGCTTCAGAAGATCTTTTCTGAGGTCTGCAGATTTGGCTTCTAATTCCAAGTAATGCTCCTTGTCATGACCCTTGTGGAAGGTTTTGTTCTCCAGTGCTATTCTTTCAGAAGAGGATTTTGTGGGGCCAGGGCCAGCCTTAGGGGTGTGCGACCTGTGCGAGTGCACAGGGTGCTTCAACCTCCCAGCATTTAGGGGGCGCCACTCTGCAGGCCGTTTGAGCTCTGATTTCTGCTTCTCATTACACACGCGGAGGAAGCAGAGGCAGCAAGAGCAGAGGAGGAAGCTCCGTCCACAGCCCGCCTGCAAGACGCCTGTGCACAAGGAGAGATGGTAAGTGACTATTTGTGTACATATGTCTGTGTGTGTGTGTGTGTGTGTGTGTGTGTGTGTGTGTTTGTATGTATATATATTTACCTATGTGTATGTGTGTATACTAGTATATATATACTTTTTTTCCCCTATATGTCTGAATATGCCTATATGAATGTACAGTATATATGTTCCAGTATGTGCGTGTCTATATATATGTGGTTAATTTTTAATTTGTGGAGGGCAGGAATAGAGAGTCCCGCACAGGGCGCCATCCAACCTCAGGCCGGCCCTGTCTGGAGCTGGGATCTACACCAGTTTGATGAACCCAGACGGTCTCTTACTCACCTCCAGCCTTTCAGCAGTGCTATGGCAGCAGTTTCACCAATGATATCAAGCAGCAAAGAAACAAGAAGGAGGGAAGGACAGCCTGGACCTAACCAACATGGGAGAACATACAGATATAGACAGACCAGATGAAGACAAAGGGAAAACGGGGACCACAGAAGACGCTCACTCTCATTACACACAAGTGGGACATAACAAGGCATGTATGTAACAATTTATAGGAGCCGTACCACCCCCTACACTCACCCCGGTGTAACAAGTGCGGTCCTCTGCACTCCATCTTCTTCTCTCGTGGGTGTACCAGTTGTTCAGGAGTTGCGCCGTGGTGGCTGACACAATTACCTTCCACTTCTGTGATACCGGGTCCTGCCACGTTGGCAGCCTCTGCTCCTCTTTTGTCTTTCACAATATCGTATTCCACCATCACTCCACCCCAATGGCTATGTGAACAATTGCGCACACCGTTCCACTTCAAAAGCAGCTTGGTTAAGCCACCTCAACGTCTTGGTGGCGTGAACTCTCTTTTTTGTTTGGATAAGCTGCCGCGTCATCAGCCGACCTGCAAATATTATTGAGCGGCCCACAGAAAGTCTATGCAGGGCCATTGAGGGTCTTTATTAGCGTTTCCACCACTCGGCTTACAATTAGTACCTCCTTGTTTGACAGGAGCCGTTTGTTCCCTGCGTTTCCCTTGGGACCCTATATATTCCCTGGCAAAATGTCAAAACCAGTCACACCTGGCCTGGATGTTACTGGCCCTTTAAGACGTGCTCAACAAAACAACTTTTACACTTAGGAAAGTAAAATAACAGATAGAAATCTTCAGCCTACAACTTGTAAGATGGTCAAGTCATGAAGATTCTTTCTAAATTCTGCAGGTTTGGCTTCCAATTCCCAGGAATGCTCCTTGTCATGACCCATGACACAATGTCTGCGTCAGAGCACCGAGATAATATTGGTAGTGGTCGGGATCGGCAGGGAGCGGCGGGAAGCGGTGGGGGTGGCAGAGAGCACGGCAGCAGATATCGGGAGGAGCTACAGCAGCCTATTATGAAATGCCTCACAATGGCAACCTAAATGTCTCTCACAGTCTCCAACTTGCCCTCTGTTCTGTAGTGACGCAGCACCAACTGTCGACTGTCCTCGCCATCCCGAACAGCATCACCTTCCTGTCCTCCCCCCCAGCTACCAGTACGGTGTCCTATTGGACGCTGTGGTAGTGGTACAAAAATGATAACAAGATAAAACATTGAAAACAAAAATTTGCTTCTAATTATACCCAGAGTTATACCTAAAACTTTATAATATTAATAATTCTCTTATTAGAAACCCTTTATACAAGGCACGGGCTGTATCAACAGTCCCATAGGGACAGGAACCTATAAATATACATTGAAACGGCAACTTTCATTAAGTCCGTTTGGGCTCAATGAATGAAAAGTGAAGGTCCAAAAAACGTATCTTATCTGCTCATCAATTTCAGAATTATTTGTCTAGGAATTATTATTTCACTTGTCACCGCCATTGCCACCTTTACCACCAATGCCGACACCTGATTCAGCCCACACAGACGCTGTGTTATAAGTAGCTTAATTTATAGATTCAAGGCTGGCCTTATGTTGGGTGGTTCCCTGTACAGAACATTCTGTCCCCCCACCCTCATATAGTTCACTGTCATACAGTGTACTAGCCATAACATACAGATCATAAGTTGAAGTACCAAATAGTATGGTGCCCAAATAACAGTGCCATAAATTTACCAAATAACTACAAAAATAACATACTGTACGGTGCCTCAGGAGCAGTGTCACACAATAACTAAGCCCATACCGCCATGCAGTGCTCAAATACCAACATACAGTGACCAAATAACTCCATATATGAGTAAAAAATTATCGCACTCCGGTTATATTAAAGCTTCAGTTGGCCGCACCGTCTTATCAGCGCTTTCCATACGAGGTCGCTGTCTCCCCAGTCACTGCTGTGCAGGTTTGAACGTGTTACAGATGCAGCCGTCTTTATCTTGACATTTAACTCATTAAATACACAGTGTCAGGAAACATTCACCTGACTTTTTTTTAATGGATTTTCTATAGCTTTTGTTGTGTGATATCACACTGCAACAAGTTATCCGAGTCAAGTTATAGATGGCTACATCCGTACTACGTCTGTTTATTTGTGACTTACGTGAGAGGAAAAATTACTGCCCCACTTGTGATTTGCACGAAAGTAGAGCAGCGTGCAGTGATTATTTTTTTTGTGGTCGGACGGTGTGTCTGGTGCCGATATTTATCGAGGACTTTGTGAAAGGTATGGAGAAAGTGTTTTGTCGTGAAGAAGTTTGTGTGAATGGACAGAGAAGTTCAAGGAAGGTTGCACAATTGTCAGCCATGAAGAAGGAGCCGGATGCCCGTCCATGACTGATGACAACATTGAGCGGGCACGTGATCTGATTCTATTGGATAGACGAGAATCAGTTGATTATGTGAAGATCTACGAGGACGAAGATTCACGTCTGATGCCGAGGTGAAGACATCGGTTCATTCATGGCTTGTAGCTCAGCACATTTTTTAATGTGGGAATACGAAAGCTTATTGACAGACGAACAAATGGTTTTGAAAAGCCGGGAGAACATGTCGAAAAATGATGTATTTGTCTTTTCTGAAAGTTGATTAAAATAAATTCTACAGCCAGAGTGCGGATAATTTTTGACTCATCCTCATATAAAGTTATTTAATAACAGGGCTATACAATGTAACAAGCCTCGGGTGGAAGGAGCCCCCTTCAGCAGGGTACAGCTAATGCACCCTGTACAACTGTACAGATCACACACACACACGCCTACGGCTGGCCCTGCATACAATCCTGCTCTCAGTCCAAATATCCAGTTAGGTCCAGAGTTTTTTGGACAGTGACACAAGTTTTTGGCATTTTAGCTGTTTACCAAAACATATTGAATATACAGTTATATAATCAATATGGGCCTAAAGTGCAGACTCTCAGCTTTAATTTGAGGGTATTCACATCCTAATTTGAGGAAGGGTTTAGGAGTTACAGCTCTTTAATATGTAGCTGCCTCTTTTTCAAGGGACCAAATGTAACTGGACAATTATCTCAAAAGCTATTTAATCGACTGCATGGGGTATTCCCTGGTTAATCTATCATCAATTACGCAGGTAAAAGGTCTGGAGTTGATTCCAGGTGTGGCATTTGCATTTGGAAGCTGTTGCTGTGAACCCACAACATGAGGTCAAAGGAGTTCTCAATGCAAGTGAAACAGACCATCGTTAGGCTGAAAAAAATGAAGAAATCCATCAGAGAGAGCACAAATGTTAGGAGTGGCCAAATCAGCAGTTTGGTACATTCTTGGAAAAAAAGAACGCACTGGTGATCTCATGAACTCCAAAAGGCCTGGACGTCCACGGAAGACACCAGTGGTGGATGATCGCAGAATCCTTTCCATGGTGAAGAAAAACACTTTCACAACATCTACCCAAGTGAAGAACACTCTCCTGGAAGTAGGTGGATCAGTATCTAAGTCTACCATAAAGAGAAGACTTCATGAGAGCAAATACAGAGGGTTCATCACAAGGTGCAAACCATGAATCAGCCTCAAAAATAGAAAGGCCACATTAGACTTTGCCAAACAACATGTAAAGAAGCCGCCCAGTTCTGGAACAGCATGAAACTAAGATCAACCTGTACCAGAATGATAGGAGGAAGAAGGTATGGAGAAGGCCTGGAACGCCTCATGATCCAAAGCACAGCACATCCTCTGTAACACATGGTGGCGGTAGTGTGATGGCATGGTGGGGGCAGGGAGATGGCATGGTGGAGGCAGTGTGATGGCATGGTGGGGGCAGTGTGATTGCATGGTGGGGACAGTGTGATGGCATGGTGGGGGCAGGGAGATGGCATGGTGGAGGCAGTGTGATGGCATGGTGGGGGCAGTGTGATGGCATGGTGGGGGCAGTGTGATGGCATGGTGGGGGCAGTGTGATGGCATGGTGGAGGCAGTGTGATGGCATGGTGGGGACAGTGTGATGGCATGGTGGAGGCAGTGTGATGGCATGGTGGGGGCAGTGTGATGGCATGGTGGGGGCAGTGTGACAGCATGGTGGGGGCAGTGTGATGGCATGGTGGAGGCAGTGTGATTGCATGGTGGGGGCAGTGTGATGGCATGGTGGAGGCAGTGTGATTGCATGGTGGGGACAGTGTGATGGCATGGTGGGGGCAGTGTGATGGCATGGTGGGGGCAGTGTGATTGCATGGTGGGGGCAGTGTGACAGCATGGTCATGCATGGGCATGCATGGCTGCCGGGCACTGGGTCACTAGTGTTTATTGATGATGTGACTGAAGACAGAAGCAGCCGGATGAATTCTAAAGTGTTCAGGGGTTTACATTCTGCTCAGATTCAACCAAATGCAGCAAGGATGATGGGCCGTCGCTTCACAGGACAGATGGGCAATGACCCAAAACATACTGCGAAAGCAACACAGGAGTTTATGAGGAAAAGAAGTGCAATATTCTGCAATGGCCGAGTCATCACCAGATCCCAACCCGATCGAGCTGCATTTCACTTGCTTAGCCCCTTGTCGCATTATCATGTACGTGATAAGTGTCATAGGGAAGTATGGAGGGCGGTCACGAGCTGAGCGCCCTCCATACCCTGTGGGTGTCAACTGTGTGTTACAGCTGACAGCCCAGACTAACGGCCGGGCACTGCGATTGCGCTGTTCCTGGCCGTTTAACCCCTCAAATGCTGTGATTGACCGCAGCATCTGAGGCGTTATAGAGAGGGGGGCGGCCCCCTCCGACAGCTCATCGGCGCCCCCACACAGCGATTGGGGGGCGCCGGTGGTTGTCATCGCAGCCCGGGGGCCTAATGAAGGCCCCAGGGCTACCATTTGTCTGCCTCTGTTAAGCCGTGTCTCTGGCCAAGAATGTACCGAACTGTTGATTTGGCCACTCCTAACATTTGTGCTCTAGCCCGGCTTAACAGAAGTCTGTGAAAATGGCAATAAACTGCAATACATTAGTATTACAGTATATTGTACCAGCGATATAATGATCACTGGTTTAAAGAGGCTCTGTCACCACATTATAAGTGCCCTATCTTGTACATGATGTGATCGGCGCTGTAATGTAGATTACAGCAGTTTTTTATTTAGAAAAACGATCATTTTTGATGGAGTTATGACCTATTTTAGCTTTATGCTAATGAGTTTCTTAATGGACAACTGGGCGTGTTTTACTTTTGACCAAGTGGGCGTTGTGGAGAGAATTGTATGACGCTGACCAATCAGTGACCAATCAGCATCATACACTTCTCTCCATTCATTTACACAGCACTAGCGATATTACTAGATCACTATGTGCAGCCACATACACACATATTAACTTCACTCAAGTGTCTTGAGAGTTATTAGACATCGCGTCCAGCCAAGACGGGATGTTTATTCATCACTGCCGACACTTCGCTAACGTTTGTGTAGAATTTACAGCACAGCAAGCGTGATCTCGCGAGATCACGCTGTAAATCACGCTTGCTGTCATTAACTCCCACACTAACGTTACCGAAGTGTCGGGGTTGTGAATAGACATCCCATCCTGGTTGGACGCGATGTCTATTAACTCTCAGGACACCTCAGTAATGTTAGTGTGTGTATGTGGCTGCACATAGTGAACAACACAGGATCACTAGGTCATAACTCCGTCAAAAATGATCGTTTTTCTAAATAAAAAACACTGTTGTAATCTACATTACAGCGCCGATCACATTTTATAGAAGATAGGGCACTTATAATGTGGTGACAGCCTCTTTAAGTCCCCTAGGGGGAATAATAAAAGGTGTAAAAAAAAAACTTTACTAAAGTTATTAGTAGTGAAAAAATATATATATATTAAAAATTTAAAAAAAAATACTTTTCCCATTCTTCCTCTAAAATAATGTAAAAAATAAAAAAATAAAGAAAATTGGTATCGCCGCGTCCATAAAAGTCTGAACTATCACAATATACCATTATTTCGTTCGCACGGTGAACGCCGTAAAAAATAAAAATGTAAAACGCCAAAATCGCTGCTTTTTGGTCACCTTAGCTTGCAAAAAAAATGTAATAAACATTGATCAAAAAGTTTTAGATACCAAAAAATAAAACCAATAAAAACTTCAGCTCGTCCTGCAAAAAATAAGCACTCAAACCGCTCAATGCACGGAAAAAGAAAAAAGTTATGGCTCTCAGAATGTGACGACACAAAAGAATTTATTTTTAAACAAAAAAGTTTTTTTTTTTTTAAAGTAATAAAATATAAAAAACCTATATAAATTTGGTGTCACCTTAATTGTATTGAGATGCAGAATAAAGTTAAGTTGTCATTTTTACCGGGTGGTGAAAGCCGCAAAAACGAAAACCAAAAAAACAATGGAGGAATCACAGTTTTTTTCAATTTCTGCCCGCATAAAAATTTTTTTTTTAGCTTCCAAATACATTATATGGGACTTTAAATGGTGCAATTAGAAACTACAACTCCTCCTGCAAACAATAAGCCCTCACACCGCTCTACTGACGGAAAAATGAAAAAGTTATGGCTCTTGGAACGTGGGGAGTGAAAACCGAAAACAAAAAAATAAAAAATGGCTCGGTCTTGGGTAAGAGCCACAAACAAGCGACAACTGAAGACGCTGCAGTAACGGCCGGGCAAAGCATCACAAAGGAGGAGACCCAGCGTGTGGTGATGTCCATGGGTTCCAGACTTCAGGCCGTCATTGCCTGCAAAGGATTCTCTACAAAGTATTAAAAAAACCATTTTATTTCTGGTAACTTTAATTTGTGAAATTACTTTTGAGCCCCTGAGATGAGGCGGCTGTGTAGAAAAATGGTGGCAATTCCTAAACGTTTCACAGGTTATTTTTGTTCAACCCCTTGAATTAAACCTGAAAGTCTAAACTTCTATTACATCTCAGTTGTTTCATTTCAAATCCAATGTGGTGGCAGCAGAGCCCAAATCATGAAGATTGTGTCACTGTCCAAATAATTCTGGATCTGCAGTAACTGTATTTATACACAGCCGCCGTCAGTCACTGCGGAGGGGGGCGGGGGGAGCGCTCCACTCATGAATACAGCGGACTCATATCTATTTTATTCTTTCATCACTTCTATTACCTAAATGGCACAATATTTTTGTATGCCAGTTTGGCTACTAGGTGTTCAGACTTTTAACTGTAATATGTTCAGTGGTGTAACTAGGAAAGACTGGGCCCCATTGCAAACTTTTGACTGGGGCCCCCCTCCCCTGGGTGTCACACAACCCCCCCTTGTAGATAATGCCTTTTTATAGCGTTACCTACAGGGGGGCTGTATAGCATTACCTACAGGGGGGGCTGTATAGCGTTACCTACAGGGGGGGGCTGTATAACGTTACCTACAGGGGGGCTGTATAGCGTTACCTACAGGGGGGCTGTATAGCGTTACCTACAGGGAGGGGCTGTATAGCGTTACCTACAGGGGGGGCTGTATAGCGTTATCTACAGGGGGACTCTGTATGGCATTCTCTACAGTGGCGGCTGTATGGCGTTATCCACAGCCCCCCATTGTATATAGTACCACACAGCCCCCACTTGTATTTGGTGCAACACAGCCCTCCTTGTATATAGTGCCACACAGCCCTCCTTGTATATAGTGCCACACAGCCCTCCTTGTATATAGTGCCACACCGTCCCCTTTGTGTATAGTGCCACACAGCCCCCCCCTTGTATATAGTGCAACACAGGCCCCCCTTGTATATAGTGCCACACAGCCCTCCTTGTATATAGTGCCACACAGCCCTCCTTGTATATAGTGTCACACAGCCCCCCTTGTATATAGTGTCACACAGCCCCCCTTGTATATAGTGTCACACAGCCCCCCTTGTATATAGGGCCACACAGTCCTACCCTTGTATATAGTGCCACACAGCCTCCCCTTGCATATATTGCCACACAGCCCCCCTCCAAAAAAAAACAATGTTGTACTTACCTTGCCCGTTCCCTGCGACG
>NC_134690.1:21555764-21618264 GCF_050947455.1 Rhinoderma darwinii
CGCGGAGCCTAGAGCAGCAGCGACTGGAAGTGCGGGGAGCTACGGGGAGCGTGGGGTGCAGGAGCACCACTCCCCAGGATCGTCACGACCGACGCCGGGATCATCCGGAGGGGTGGACGCGTCCGCTGGGAGGTCACCTCAGGGACGTACGGGTGAGTCTACCACGGATGTGGTGCCGGGGATGTGTGGGGGGGATGTGGGGGGGATATTGTCAATGTCACAGATGCAATTGTTGTTTAGAGGGATGCAGGAGTATTTTAGGAGAATTGTGCCAGGCGTAGAGCAGTCGCCAGCGAGGGTATGGGGCGCTGCTAGTGAGGCGTCTGCTAGTGCGGCAGGGAGTGCGGTTGCTAATGAGGCGATTTCTGGTGCAGTTGCGGCAGGGATTGCGGGTGTCAGTGAAGTGGCGCCGGTTGTGGGTGCCGTAGTGGCTGTGGGAAAAGCGGTTGACGAGGCGGCTAGTACAGCGAAGAAGGTGGTGGAGGATGTGCGTTTGGCTGACGCCGCTAAAGGTGAGGTTTATGTGTGTTTTGAGGGCCCGCTGGGGGCACATTTGAAGGTGGAGATTAGGGAAAAGATATGGAAAGATGAATATGTTGAGATTTTTTCTTTGCTGCCGTTAGAGAAGTTTAATTTGGACCGGTGGAAACCGGATGAAAGTAAGAAGGAGGAGGAGGAGCGGCGGCGGTATCGTTTGATTCCACGGACTTTTGCGAATTGGCTGCAGGCCTTCGCTATCTTGGCTAGTGTGGTGGGTGAGAAGGCGCCGGAGAACTGTTCGGCGCTATTCTGTTATATGGATTCGGTAGGGGAGGCGTATCGTGTATACGGTGGTAATGCGTGGTTGCGGTATGACGAACAGTTTCGTCAGCGGAAGTCGGTGCGCCCGTCGTTGCGATGGGATCACAAGGATATCAGTTTATGGATGCGTCTGATGTCTGCGCCAAAACAGGGGCAGCAGCCCTTTCGGGATGCGGCCGGCGGTCAGGGGTCAGCAGCGGGTCGGTCAGGATCCTCAGGAAAGGGGTGTTGCTGGCAGTATAATGAGGGGCATTGCAAGTTCGGCCCAGATTGTAGGTACAAGCACGAGTGCTCCGGTTGCGGAGGCGCCCATGGTTTGTCCAGATGCTTCAAGAAGCATAAGGGCAGGCAGGGAGATGCTGAGCAGAAGAGGGGCGACGCCGGTGAGGGTGGAAAGGATGCTCCCGTTTTTAAGGGGCTATCCAAATAGGAAAGTGGCGGATTTGTTGTGGTTAGGATTTTCAGAAGGTTTTCGGATTCCTTGTACGTCGGTTGGACGTGATGGGGTAGTCCGTAATTTGTCATCTGCTTTGGCGCGGCCTGATCTGGTTACGGATAAGCTGCTGAAGGAGGTGGCTTTGGGCCCCATGGCGGGGCCGTTTTCCTCCCCGCCTGTTCAGAATTTGCGTGTTTCCCCGTTAGGTTTGGTTCCAAAAAAGGAGGTGAATAAATTCCGCCTTATTCATCACTTGTCTTATCCGGAAGGCGAGTCGGTGAATGACGGCATTGATCCGGCCCTGTGCGCGGTTAGTTACACTAACTTTGATGCGGCGGTTGTTTGGGTTCGGAAATACGGGAAGGGCTCTCTGTTAGCGAAAACTGACATTGAGGCCGCTTTTCGTTTATTGCCGGTGCATCCGGATAGTTTTTGTTTGCTGGGATGTTATTGGCAGGAGGAATATTTTGTGGATTGTTGCCTCCCGATGGGCTGCTCCATTTCATGCGCTTATTTTGAGATGTTTAGCACGTTTTTGGAGTGGGTTGTCCGTCGGGAGGCGCAGGTGCAATCTGCCCTGCATTATCTGGATGATTTCCTGTTTATCGGGCCGCCGGGTACCTATGTGTGTGCAGGATTGCTACACACTATGGAGCGAGTGGCAAAGGATTTTGGGGTACCTCTGGCGCCTGAAAAAACTGAGGGACCCACGACGGTCATTAAGTTTTTGGGAATCATGATTGATTCAGATAACATGGAGTGTCGCTTGCCTGATGATAAGTTGCTGGAGATGAGAGAGTTGGTGGCGAGTGCGCTGCGCAGGAAGAAAATACAGTTGCGGGACTTGCAATCCTTGTTGGGGCATTTGAATTTTGCTTGTAGGATTATGCCCATGGGGCGGGTGTTTTGCAGGCGATTGGCGAGTGCTACCGCGGGGGTGCATTCCCCTCATCATTTCATTAGGTTGTCGGCGGAGTTGAAAGCTGATTTGTTGGTGTGGGGGGAGTTTTTGCAGACCTATAATGGGCGGTCGGTGCTCATGTATCAGCCGGTGTCTAGTGTGGACTTGGAGCTGTATACTGATGCATCAGGTGCTTGCGGATTTGGGGCTTATTTCCAGGGGCAGTGGTGTGCGGGGGTGTGCGGGTTGGTGTGCAGGAGTTTGGCCAGATGCTTGGCATGAATGTGGTTTTGTCCGTAACTTGGCTCTGCTGGAATTGTTCCCGATTGTGGTGGCGGCGGAGTTGTGGGGGGATTGTCTGCGGGACCGGAGAGTGCGTTTCGTATGTGACAATCTGGGTGTGGTTCAGGCTGTTAATGCGCAGACAGCTAATTCTCCGCCAGTCGTGCGGCTATTGCGACATTTAGTTTTGAGAGGTTTGATGTTGAATGCGCATTTTGTGGCAGTGCATATTCCTGGGGTGCTGAATTCTGTGGCTGATTCCCTTTCTCGTCAACAGTGGGACAGGTTTCGTCTGCTGGCGCCGGGGGCGGAGTCTCATGGCCTGCCTTGTCCAGAGCATCTGTGGAAGGTGGTGTGACAATGGCGATGTCGCTTGTGGAAAGGTCGGTTAGTGCGGTCACGTGGCAGAGGTACAGTGCGGTATGGCAGGTATGGGAGGCGTTGTTGGAAAATGCGCAGGCAGGTATTGCAGATCGGCAGGCGTGTTTGCTGTATTTTATAGGAAATGCGTACAGTGAAGGGGCGTCTGCAGCAACGGTCGCTCGGAGTTTGTCGGCCTTGGCTTTTTGGTTCAAGAAGAAAGGTGAGGAGGACGTGACTAAGTCCTTTCTGGTGCGGCAGGCAATGAAGGGTTTCAGGAGGGGTTCCGCAGTTAGGGATCTCAGGAATCCGGTGTCATTTGAGCTGTTGGTAGCGATTTGTGATTTGTTGAGGGAGGTTTGTGTTTCAGCATTTGAAGTGCGGCTATTTACACTGGCCTTTTCTTTGGCGTTCTTTGGGGCGTTCCGGATATCGGAGTTGGTGTCGGCCAGTAAGAGTGTGGCAGGGGGTTTATTGTACGCTGATGTGGATTTGGATGGCTCCTGCCTTTCTTGTTTGCTCCGTAGATCTAAGACAGATCAGGAAGGTAGAGGTTTTGTGGTGCGCTTGTATGAGTTACCTGGGTCGCGGGTGTGCCCGGTCCGCGGTTTTAGGGAGTTTGTTGCAGTGAGGCCTGAGGGCCCGGCATCCTTGTTGGTTCATGCAGACGGGCTGTCTCTGTCAAAATTCCAGTTTTCACAGGTGTTCAAAAAATGTATCCTGTTGTCCGGCAGAGGTGGAGCAGGTTTTAGCTCTCATTCCTTTAGAATTGGCGCAGCTACGGAAGCAGCTCGGTGGGGTTTATCCCCGGCGATGGTTAAGAAGATCGGCAGGTGGGAGTCAGACAGATATAGGTTGTATGTGCGGCCTCACTTGCTTTGAGGCGGTGGAGATAAGATGTGCTGGAGGTGGATATGGAGTAGTTACGTTGTTGTTTTGTGTTGTTTTAGGTGCAGGTCCCTGCTTGATTTGGATCATGGGGCACTCCTACGTACACTGGGGAGGTGTGCGTGCTGATGTTCGTCCGGCCGGACGGCAGTTGGGCATGGATCACGCAGAAGTGCAGGTCAGATGGTTGGGCCTGCGGGGCATGCTGTGGTGTAGGCTGTTACCAGAGGTACAATTTTATGCAGGTTTGGACAGGGCGCCAGATATCTTAGTGGTGCACCTTGGCGGCAATGATTTGGGCATTCGGTCGTCCAGGGATTTAGTGAGGGATGTGAAGATTGACCTTTTGCGGTTGTGGTCGGCGTTCCCAGGAGTGGTTATTGTATGGTCTGATATTGTGGCTCGCAAGGTGTGGCGGCAGGCACGTTCCGTACATAGCTTAAACAAAGCGCGAGCAAAGGTCAACAAGGTAGTTGGCAGATTTGTGGCACGCAATGGCGGTGTTGTGGTGCGGCATAAGGAGTTGGAGGGTAGAGAGGTAGGTTTCCTCAGGGCGGATGGTGTTCATCTAAACGAGGTGGGTCTGGATATGTGGACCCTGGACATTAAGGAGGGCATGGAGAAAGCCCTGCAGTTGTGGAGGGACAATCATGTGTAAGGGGTCACACATGATTGTCGTGGCGGTAGGAGGAGGGGTCTTTGGAGGCACGGAATGGTAAGAAGGAGAAGCAACAATGGAGATTGTTGCAAGAGAACTCGGGGCGTTTAACCCGGGATAGTATTGGAGGGGCTGGGGAGTGGTTACCCAGCTCATATATATTCCTGATGGGCAGGGTCCCCAGGAAGGGAGAGAGAGGTCTTGGACATGGTTGGTGCCCTCGGGTCAGGTGCAGAACGGCTGTAGGGTAAGGGGTCCAGACCTAATAAGGAAACGATGGAGTTTAATGATTGAAGTGCCTTCAAGGATCCTTTATCTGGAGTTGGGAAATAGAGCAGGATGTTATCATGGAGTTATGATGTGTTTATGGTTATGCTCTTTTTCAGAAAAAAGGTGTGTTTAATAAATGGCTGCTGTGGCCTTTACACCAAAATTCATGTGTGGTCTCTTATTGGGGTTTGGGGTGTAAGGTCGTAGATAGCGGAAGCATCAAACATACCTTAAGTCAAGTAAGCCCAGCGTAATGTAGGCGCAGCCGTAATGAAGGAAGCGCATGACTAGGTGTTTGGGAGTTCTAGGCTATTATGTTCTAGGTATTATGTTTTAGGCTATATTTATAGGGATTGGAGGGTTATGTGAAAGGGGCATGGGGCAAAATGTATCTATATGTGGTGGGTGGAGAATAAAGTATATAAGTCCATGCGGGGAAGAGGCAGCCCTCTTTCCCGCTGGACAACAGGAGAAAGTTTTGTCCCGCCCGCCCTCCCAGTATTTTCTCCTGTTTATGGGAATTTGTCGGTTGGGGTTTTGTTTTGTCACAGTAGCAATGGCGGTAGGAGGAGGGGTCTTTGGAGGCACGGAATGGTAAGAAGGAGAAGCAACAATGGAGATTGTTGCAAGAGAACTCGGGGCGTTTAACCCGGGATAGTATTGGAGGGGCTGGGGAGTGGTTACCCAGCTCATATATATTCCTGATGGGCAGGGTCCCCAGGAAGGGAGAGAGAGGTCTTGGACATGGTTGGTGCCCTCGGGTCAGGTGCAGAACGGCTGTAGGGTAAGGGGTCCAGACCTAATAAGGAAACGATGGAGTTTAACGATTGAAGTGCCTTCAAGGATCCTTTATCTGGAGTTGGGAAATAGAGCAGGATGTTATCATGGAGTTATGATGTGTTTATGGTTATGCTCTTTTTCAGAAAAAAGGTGTGTTTAATAAATGGCTGCTGTGGCCTTTACACCAAAATTCATGTGTGGTCTCTTATTGGGGTTTGGGGTGTAAGGTCGTAGATAGCGGAAGCATCAAACATACCTTAAGTCAAGAAGCCGCCCAGTTCTGGAACAGCATGAAACTAAGATCAACCTGGACCAGAATGATGGGAGGAAGAAAGTATGGAGAAGGCTTTGAACGGCTCATGATCCAAAGCACACCACATCCTCTGTAAAACATGGTGGAGGCAGGGTGATGGCATGGTGGGGGCAGTGTGATGGCATGGTGGGGGCAGTGTGATGGCATGGTGGGGGCAGTGTGATGGCATGGTGGGGGCAGTGTGATGGCATGGTGGGGGCAGTGTGATGGCATGGTGGGGGCAGTGTGGTGGTATGGTGGGGGCAGTGTGATGGCATGGTGGGGGCAGTGTGATGACATGGTGGGGGCAGTGTGATGGCATGGTGGGGGCAGTGTGATGACATGGTGGGGACAGTGTGATGGCATGGTGGAGGCAGTGTGATAGCATGGTGGGGACAGTGTGATGGCATGGTGGGGACAGTGTGATGGCATGGTGGGGGCAGTGTGATGGCATGGTGGGGGCAGTGTGATGACATGGTGGGGACAGTGTGATGGCATGGTGGAGGCAGTGTGATGGCATGGTGGGGGCAGTGTGATGGCATGGTGGGGGCAGTGTGATGGCATGGTGGAGGCAGTGTGATGGCATGGTGGGGGCAGGGTGATGGCATGGTGGGGGCAGTGTGATGGCCTTGTGGAGGCAGTGTGATGGCATGGTGGGGTCAGTGTGATGGCATGGTGGGGTCAGTGTGATAGCATGTTGTAGGCAGTGTGATGGCATGGTGGGGGCAGGGTGATGGCATGGTGGGGGCAGTATGATGGCATGGTGGGGGCAGTGTGATGGCATAGTCGGGGCATGGTGGGGGCAGTGTGATGGCATGGTGGAGGCAGTGTGATGGCATGGTGGGGGCAGGGTGATGGCATGGTGGGGGCAGTATGATGGCATGGTGGAGGCAGGGTGATGGCATGGTGGGGGCAGTATGATGGCATGGTGGAGGCAGTGTTATGGCATGGTGGGGTCAGTGTGATGGCATGGTGGGGTCAGTGTGATGGCATGGTGGAGGCAGTATGATGGCATGGTGGGGGCAGGGTGATGGCATGGTGGGGGCAGTGTGAAGGCATGGTGGGGGCAGTGTGATGGCATGGTGGAGGCAGTGTGATGGCATGGTGTGGGCAGGGTGATGACATGGTGGGGGCAGTGTGATGGCATGGTGGAGGCAGTGTAATGGCATGGTGGGGGCAGGGTGATGGCATGGTGGGAGCAGTATGATGGCATGGTGGAGGCAGGGTGATGGCATGGTGGGGGCAGTGTGATGGCATGGTGGGGTCAGTGTGATGGCATGGTGGAGGCAGTGTGATGGCATGGTGGGGTCAGTGTGATGGCATGGTGGGGTCAGTGTGATGGCATGGTGGGGTCAGTGTGATGGCATGGTGGAGGCAGTGTGATGGCATAGTGGGGGCAGGGTGATGGCATGGTGGGGGCAGTGTGATGGCATGGTGGAGGCAGTGTGATGGCATGGTGGGGTCAGTGTGATGGCATGGTGGGGTCAGTGTGATGGCATGGTGAAGGCAGTGTGATGGCATGGTGGGGTCAATGTGATGGCATGGTGGGGTCAGTGTGATGGCATTGTGGAGGCAGTGTGATGGCATGGTGGGGGCAGGGTGATGGCATGGTGGGGGCAGTATGATGGCATGGTGGGGGCAGTGTGATGGCATGGTGGAGGCAGTGTGATGGCATGGTGGGGGCAGTGTGATGGCATGGTGGGGGCAGTGTGATGGCATGGTGGAGGCAGTGTGATGGCATGGTGGGGGCAGGGTGATGGCATGGTGGGGGCAGTATGATGGCATGGTGGAGACAGGGTGATGGCATGGTGGGGGCAGTATGATGGCATGGTGGAGGCAGTGTGATGGCATGGTGGGGTCAGTGTGATGGTATGGTGGGGTCAGTGTGATGGCATGGTGGAGGCAGTGTGATGGCATGGTGGGGTCAGTGTGATGGCATGGTGGGGTCAGTGTGATGGCATGGTGGAGGCAGTGTGATTGCATAGTGGGGGCAGGGTGATGGCATGGTGGGGGCAGTGTGATGGCATGGTGGAGGCAGTGTGATGGCATGGTGGGGTCAGTGTGATGGCATGGTGGAGGCAGTGTAATGGCATTGTGGGGGCAGGGTGATGGCATGGTGGGGGCAGTATGATGGCATGGTGGAGGCAGTGTGATGTCATAGTGGGGTCAGTGTGATGGCATGGTGGGGTCAGTGTGATGGCATGGTGGAGGCAGTGTGATGGCATGGTGGGGGCAGGGTGATGGCATGGTGGAGGCAGTGTGATGGCATGGTGGGGGCAGGGTGGTGGCATGGTGGGGGCAGTATGATGGCATGGTGGGGTCAGTGTGATGGCATGGTGGGGTCAGTGTGATGGCATGGTGGAGGCAGTGTGATGGCATGGTGGGGTCAGTGTGATGGCATGGTGGAGGCAGTGTGATGGCATGGTGGGGGCAGGGTGGTGGCATGGTGGGGGCAGTATGATGGCATGGTGGGGGCAGTGTGATGGCATGGTGGAGGCAGTGTGATGGCATGGTGGGGGCAGTGTGATGGCATGGTGGGGGCAGTGTGATGGCATGGTGGGGGCAGGGTGATGGCATGGTGGGGGCAGGGTGATGGCATGGTGGGGGCAGTATGATGGCATGGTGGAGGCAGGGTGATGGCATGGTGGGGGCAGTATGATGGCATGGTGGAGGCAGTGTGATGGCATGGTGGGGTCAGTGTGATGGCATGGTGGGGTCAGTATGATGGCATGGTGGAGGCAGTGTGATGGCATGGTGGGGTCAGTGTGATGGCATGGTGGGGTCAGTGTGATGGCATGGTGGAGGCAGTGTAATGGCATGGTGGGGGCAGGGTGATGGCATGGTGGGAGCAGTATGATGGCATGGTGGAGGCAGGGTGATGGCATGGTGGGGGCAGTGTGATGGCATGGTGGGGTCAGTGTGGTGGCATGGTGGAGGCAGTGTGATGGCATGGTGGGGTCAGTGTGATGGCATGGTGGGGTCAGTGTGATGGCATGGTGGGGTCAGTGTGATGGCATGGTGGAGGCAGTGTGATGGCATAGTGGGGGCAGGGTGATGGCATGGTGGGGGCAGTGTGATGGCATGGTGGAGGCAGTGTGATGGCATGGTGGGGTCAGTGTGATGGCATGGTGGGGTCAGTGTGATGGCATGGTGGAGGCAGTGTGATGGCATGGTGGGGTCAGTGTGATGTCATGGTGGGGTCAGTGTGATGGCATGGTGGAGGCAGTGTGATGGCATGGTGGGGGCAGGGTGGTGGCATGGTGGGGGCAGTGTGATGGCATGGTGGAGGCAGTGTGATGGCATGGTGGGGGCAGTGTGATGGCATGGTGGGGTCAGTGTGATAGCATGTTGTAGGCAGTGTGATGGCATGGTGGGGGCAGGGTGATGGCATGGTGGGGGCAGTATGATGGCATGGTGGGGGCAGTGTGATGGCATAGTCGGGGCATGGTGGGGGCAGTGTGATGGCATGGTGGAGGCAGTGTGATGGCATGGTGGGGGCAGGGTGATGGCATGGTGGGGGCAGTATGATGACATGGTGGAGGCAGGGTGATGGCATGGTGGGGGCAGTATGATGGCATGGTGGAGGCAGTGTTATGGCATGGTGGGGTCAGTGTGATGGCATGGTGGGGTCAGTGTGATGGCATGGTGGAGGCAGTATGATGGCATGGTGGGGGCAGGGTGATGGCATGGTGGGGGCAGTGTGAAGGCATGGTGGGGGCAGTGTGATGGCATGGTGGAGGCAGTGTGATGGCATGGTGTGGGCAGGGTGATGACATGGTGGGGGCAGTGTGATGGCATGGTGGAGGCAGTGTAATGGCATGGTGGGGGCAGGGTGATGGCATGGTGGGAGCAGTATGATGGCATGGTGGAGGCAGGGTGATGGCATGGTGGGGGCAGTGTGATGGCATGGTGGGTCAGTGTGATGGCATGGTGGAGGCAGTGTGATGGCATGGTGGGGTCAGTGTGATGGCATGGTGGGGTCAGTGTGATGGCATGGTGGGGTCAGTGTGATGGCATGGTGGAGGCAGTGTGATGGCATAGTGGGGGCAGGGTGATGGCATGGTGGGGGCAGTGTGATGGCATGGTGGAGGCAGTGTGATGGCATGGTGGGGTCAGTGTGATGGCATGGTGGGGTCAGTGTGATGGCATGGTGAAGGCAGTGTGATGGCATGGTGGGGTCAATGTGATGGCATGGTGGGGTCAGTGTGATGGCATTGTGGAGGCAGTGTGATGGCATGGTGGGGGCAGGGTGATGGCATGGTGGGGGCAGTATGATGGCATGGTGGGGGCAGTGTGATGGCATGGTGGAGGCAGTGTGATGGCATGGTGGGGGCAGTGTGATGGCATGGTGGGGGCAGTGTGATGGCATGGTGGAGGCAGTGTGATGGCATGGTGGGGGCAGGGTGATGGCATGGTGGGGGCAGTATGATGGCATGGTGGAGACATGGTGATGGCATGGTGGGGGCAGTATGATGGCATGGTGGAGGCAGTGTGATGGCATGGTGGGGTCAGTGTGATGGTATGGTGGGGTCAGTGTGATGGCATGGTGGAGGCAGTGTGATGGCATGGTGGGGTCAGTGTGATGGCATGGTGGGGTCAGTGTGATGGCATGGTGGAGGCAGTGTGATTGCATAGTGGGGGCAGGGTGATGGCATGGTGGGGGCAGTGTGATGGCATGGTGGAGGCAGTGTGATGGCATGGTGGGGTCAGTGTGATGGCATGGTGGAGGCAGTGTAATGGCATGGTGGGGGCAGGGTGATGGCATGGTGGGGGCAGTATGATGGCATGGTGGAGGCAGTGTGATGTCATAGTGGGGTCAGTGTGATGGCATGGTGGGGTCAGTGTGATGGCATGGTGGAGGCAGTGTGATGGCATGGTGGGGGCAGGGTGATGGCATGGTGGAGGCAGTGTGATGGCATGGTGGGGGCAGGGTGGTGGCATGGTGGGGGCAGTATGATGGCATGGTGGGGTCAGTGTGATGGCATGGTGGGGTCAGTGTGATGGCATGGTGGAGGCAGTGTGATGGCATGGTGGGGTCAGTGTGATGGCATGGTGGAGGCAGTGTGATGGCATGGTGGGGGCAGGGTGGTGGCATGGTGGGGGCAGTATGATGGCATGGTGGGGGCAGTGTGATGGCATGGTGGAGGCAGTGTGATGGCATGGTGGGGGCAGTGTGATGGCATGGTGGGGGCAGTGTGATGGCATGGTGGGGGCAGGGTGATGGCATGGTGGGGGCAGGGTGATGGCATGGTGGGGGCAGTATGATGGCATGGTGGAGGCAGGGTGATGGCATGGTGGGGGCAGTATGATGGCATGGTGGAGGCAGTGTGATGGCATGGTGGGGTCAGTGTGATGGCATGGTGGGGTCAGTATGATGGCATGGTGGAGGCAGTGTGATGGCATGGTGGGGTCAGTGTGATGGCATGGTGGGGTCAGTGTGATGGCATGGTGGAGGCAGTGTAATGGCATGGTGGGGGCAGGGTGATGGCATGGTGGGAGCAGTATGATGGCATGGTGGAGGCAGGGTGATGGCATGGTGGGGGCAGTGTGATGGCATGGTGGGGTCAGTGTGGTGGCATGGTGGAGGCAGTGTGATGGCATGGTGGGGTCAGTGTGATGGCATGGTGGGGTCAGTGTGATGGCATGGTGGGGTCAGTGTGATGGCATGGTGGAGGCAGTGTGATGGCATAGTGGGGGCAGGGTGATGGCATGGTGGGGGCAGTGTGATGGCATGGTGGAGGCAGTGTGATGGCATGGTGGGGTCAGTGTGATGGCATGGTGGGGTCAGTGTGATGGCATGGTGGAGGCAGTGTGATGGCATGGTGGGGTCAGTGTGATGTCATGGTGGGGTCAGTGTGATGGCATGGTGGAGGCAGTGTGATGGCATGGTGGGGGCAGGGTGGTGGCATGGTGGGGGCAGTGTGATGGCATGGTGGAGGCAGTGTGATGGCATGGTGGGGGCAGTGTGATGGCATGGTGGGGTCAGTGTGATGGCATGGTGGGGGCAGGGTGATGGCATGGTGGAGGCAGTGTGATGGCATGGTGGGGGCAGGGTGATGGCATGGTGGGGGCAGTGTGATGGCATGGTGGAGGCAGTGTGATGGCATGGTGGGGGCAGGGTGATGGCATGGTGGGGGCAGTATGATGGCATGGTGGAGACAGGGTGATGGCATGGTGGGGGCAGTATGATGGCATGGTGGAGGCAGTGTGATGGCATGGTGGGGTCCGTATGATGGCATGGTGGGGTCAGTGTGATGGCATGGTGGAGGCAGTGTGATGGCATGGTGGGGTCAGTGTGATGGCATGGTGGGGTCAGTGTGATGGCATGGTGGAGGCAGTGTGATGGCATGGTGGGGTCAGTGTGATGGCATGGTGGAGGCAGTGTAATGGCATGGTGGGGGCAGGGTGATGGCATGGTGGGGGCAGTATGATGGCATGGTGGAGGCAGTGTGATGTCATAGTGGGGTCAGTGTGATGGCATGGTGGGTTCAGTGTGATGGCATGGTGGAGGCAGTGTGATGGCATGGTGGGGTCAGTGTGATGGCATGGTGGAGGCAGTGTGATGGCATGGTGGGGGCAGGGTGATGGCATGGTGGAGGCAGTGTGATGGCATGGTGGGGGCAGGGTGGTGGCATGGTGGGGGCAGTATGATGGCATGGTGGGGTCAGTGTGATGGCATGGTGGGGTCAGTGTGATGGCATGGTGGAGGCAGTGTGATGGCATGGTGGGGTCAGTGTGATGGCATGGTGGAGGCAGTGTGATGGCATGGTGGGGGCAGGGTTGTGGCATGGTGGGGGCAGTATGATGGCATGGTGGGGGCAGTGTGATGGCATGGTGGAGGCAGTGTGATGGCATTGTGGGGGCAGTGTGATGGCATGGTGGGGGCAGTGTGATGGCTTGGTGGAGGCAGTGTGATGGCATGGTGGGGGCAGGGTGATGGCATGGTGGGGGCAGTATGATGGCATGGTGGAGGCAGGGTGATGGCATGGTGGGGGCAGTATGATGGCATGGTGGAGGCAGTGTGATGGCATGGTGGGGTCAGTGTGATGGCATGGTGGGGTCAGTATGATGGCATGGTAGAGGCAGTGTGATGGCATGGTGGGGTCAGTGTGATGGCATGGTGGGGTCAGTGTGATGGCATGGTGGAGGCAGTGTGATGGCATAGTGGGGGCAGGGTGATGGCATGGTGGGGGCAGTGTGATGGCATGGTGGAGGCAGTGAGATGGCATGGTGGGGTCAGTGTGATGGCATGGTGGGGTCAGTGTGATGGCATGGTGGAGGCAGTGTGATGGCATGGTGGGGTCAGTGTGATGGCATGGTGGGGTCAGTGTGATGGCATGGTGGAGGCAGTGTAATGGCATGGTGGGGGCAGGGTGATGGCATGGTGGGGGCAGTGTGATGGCATGGTGGAGGCAGTGTGATGGCATAGTGGGGTCAGTGTGATGGCATGGTGGGGTCAGTGTGATGGCATGGTGGAGGCAGTGTGATGGCATGGTGGGGTCAGTGTGATGGCATGGTGGGGTCAGTGTGATGGAATGGTGGAGGCAGTGTGATGGCATGGTGGGTTCAGTGTGATGGCATGGTGGGGTCAGTATGATGGCATGGTGGAGGCAGTGTGATGGCATGGTGGGGGCAGGGTGATGGCATGGTGGGGGCAGTATGATGGCATGGTGGAGGCAGTGTGATGGCATAGTGGGGTCAGTGTGATGGCATGGTGGGGTCAGTGTGATGGCATGGTGGGGTCAGTGTTATGGCATGGTGGGGTCAGTGT
The DNA here is from genome assembly GCF_050947455.1 of Rhinoderma darwinii. NCBI lineage: Eukaryota > Metazoa > Chordata > Amphibia > Anura > Rhinodermatidae > Rhinoderma > Rhinoderma darwinii. The sequence continues at coordinate 21,569,204 of NC_134690.1, forward strand.
GATGGCATGGTGGAGGCAGTGTGATGGCATGGTGGGGGCAGGGTGATGGCATGGTGGAGGCAGTGTGATGGCATGGTGGGGTCAGTGTGATGGCATGGTGGGGGCAGGGTGATGGCATGGTGGGGGCAGGGTGATGGCATGGTGGAGGCAGTGTGATGGCATGGTGGGGGCAGGGTGGTGGCATGGTGGGGGCAGTATGATGGCATGGTGGGGTCAGTGTGATGGCATGGTGGGGTCAGTGTGATGGCATGGTGGAGGCAGTGTGATGGCATGGTGGGGTCAGTGTGATGGCATGGTGGAGGCAGTGTGATGGCATGGTGGGGGCAGGGTGGTGGCATGGTGGGGGCAGTATGATGGCATGGTGGGGGCAGTGTGATGGCATGGTGGAGGCAGTGTGATGGCATGGTGGGGGCAGTGTGATGGCATGGTGGAGGCAGTGTGATGGCATGGTGGGGGCAGGGTGATGGCATGGTGGGGGCAGTATGATGGCATGGTGGAGGCAGGGTGATGGCATGGTGGGGGAAGTATGATGGCATGGTGGAGGCAGTGTGATGGCATGGTGGGGTCAGTGTGATGGCATGGTGGGGTCAGTGTGATGGCATGGTGGAGGCAGTGTGATGGCATGGTGGGGTCAGTGTGATGGCATGGTGGGGTCAGTGTGATGGCATGGTGGAGGCAGTGTGATGGCATAGTGGGGGCAGGGTGATGGCATGGTGGGGGCAGTGTGATGGCATGGTGGAGGCAGTGTGATGGCATGGTGGGGTCAGTGTGATGGCATGGTTGGGTCAGTGTGATGGCATGGTGGAGGCAGTGTGATGGCATGGTGGGGTCAGTGTGATGGCATGGTGGGGTCAGTGTGATGGCATGGTGGAGGCAGTGTAATGGCATGGTGGGGGCAGGGTGATGGCATGGTGGGGGCAGTGTGATGGCATGGTGGAGGCAGTGTGATGGCATGGTGGGGTCAGTGTGATGGCATGGTGGGGTCAGTGTGATGGCATGTTGGAGGCAGTGTGATGGCATGGTGGGGTCAGTGTGATGGCATGGTGGGGTCAGTGTGATGGCATGGTGGAGGCAGTGTGATGGCATGGTGGGGTCAGTGTGATGGCATGGTGGGGTCAGTGTGATGGCATGGTGGAGGCAGTGTAATGGCATGGTGGGGGCAGGGTGATGGCATGGTGGGGGCAGTATGATGGCATGGTGGAGGCAGTGTGATGGCATAGTGGGGTCAGTGTGATGGCATGGTGTGGTCAGTGTGATGGCATGGTGGAGGCAGTGTGATGGCATGGTGGGGTCAGTGTGATGGCATGGTGGGGTCAGTGTGATGGCATGGTGGAGGCAGTGTGATGGCATGGTTGGGGCAGGGTGATGGCATGGTGGGGGCAGTGTGATGGCATGGTGGAGGCAGTGTGATGGCATGGTGGGGTCAGTGTGATGGCATGGTGGGGTCAGTGTGATGGCATGGTGGAGGCAGTGTGATGGCATGGTGGGTTCAGTGTGATTGCATGGTGGGGTCAGTGTGATGGCATGGTGGAGGCAGTGTGATGGCATGGTGGGGGCAGGGTGATGGCATGGTGCGGGCAGTATGATGGCATGGTGGAGGCAGTGTGATGGCATAGTGGGGTCAGTGTGATGGCATGGTGGGGTCAGTGTGATGGCATGGTGGGGTCAGTGTGATGGCATGGTGGGGTCAGTGTGATGGCATGGTGGAGGCAGTGTGATGGCATGGTGGGGGCAGGATGATGGCATGGTGGGGCAGTGTGATGGCATGGTGGAGGCAGTGTGATGGCATAGTGGGGTCAGTGTGATGGCATGGTGGGGGCAGGGTGATGGCATGTACATGCATGGCAACCAAAGGCACAGGGTCACTAGTGTTTATTGATAATGTGACTAAGGACAGAAGCAGCCGGATGAATTCTGAAGTGTTCAGGGATTTACTTTCTGCTCAGATTCAACCACATGCAGCAAGGATGATTGGACGTCGCTTCACAGGACAGATGGACAATGACCCAAAACATACTGAGAAAGCAACCCAGGAGTTTATAAATCAAAGAAGTGGAATATTCTGCAATGGCCAAGTCACCAGATTTCAACCCGATCGAGCTGCATTTCATTTGCTTAAGACAAAATTTAAAGAGGCTCTGTCACCAGATTATTAGTGCCCTGTCTCCTACATAATCTGATCGGCGCTATAATGTAAATAACAGCAGTGGTTTTTATTTAGAAAAACAATCATTTTTGAGCAAGTTATGAGCAATTTTAGATTTATGCTAATTAGTTTCTCAATGGACAACTGGGCGTGTTTTTACTTTTTACCAAGTGGGTGTTGTACAGAGAAGTGTATGAGGCTGGTACCAATCAGTGACCAATCAGTGACCAATCAGTGACCAATCAGTGACCAATCAGCGTCATACACTTCTCATTGTTCCAGCCCAGCTTCTTTCACTGCACAATCACACTGGGCTGTGGATCATGCTGGGCTGGAACAATGATAAGTGTATGACGCTGGTTGGTCACTGATTGGTCACTGATTGATCACTGATTGGTCAGCCTCATACACTTTTCTGTACAACACCCAGTTGGTCAAAAGTAAAAACACGCCCAGTTGTCTATTGAGAAACTAATTAGCATAAATCTAAAATTGCTCATAACTTGCTAAAAAATGATCGTTTTTCTAAATAAAAACCACTGCTGTTATTTACATTACAGCGCCGATCAGATTACGTAGGAGAGAGGGCACTTATAATCTGGTGACAGAGCCTTTTTAAGGCAGAAAGAGCCACAAACAAGCAACAAATGAAGACGGTGCAGTAACGGCCGGGCAAAGCATCACAAAGGAGGAAACCCAGCGTCTGGTGATGTCCATGGGTTCCAGACTTCAGGCAGTCATTGCCTGCAAAGGATTCTCTACAAAGTATTAAAAAAAAAACATTTTATTTCTGGTAACGTTAATTTGTGAAATTACTTTTGAGCCCCTGAAATGAGGAGACTGTGCAGAAAAATGGTGGCAATTCCTAAACGTTTCACAGGTTATTTTTGTTCAACCCCTTGAATTAAACCTGAAAGTCTAAACTTCAATTGTATCTCAGTTGTTTCATTTCAAATCCAATGTGGTGGCAGCGGAGCCCAAATCATGAAGATTGTGTCACTGTCCAAATAATTCTGGATCTGCAGTAACTGTATTTATACACAGCCGCCTGTCAGTCACTGCGGAGGGGGGCGGGGGGAGCGCTCCACTCATGAATACAGCGGACTCATATCTATTGTATTCTTTCATCACTTCTATTACCTAAATGGCACAATATTTTTGTATGCCAGTTTGGCTACTAGGTGTTCAGACTTTTAACTGTAATATGTTCAGTGGTGTAACTAGGAAAGACTGGGCCCCATTGCAAACTTTTGACTGGGGCCCCCCTCCCCTGGGTGTCACACAACCCCCCCTTGTAGATAATGCCTTTTTATAGCGTTACCTACAGGGGGGCTGTATAGCATTACCTACAGGGGGGGCTGTATAGCGTTACCTACAGGGGGGGCTGTATAGCGTTACCTACAGGGGGGCTGTATAGCGTTATCTACAGGGGGGCTGTATAGCGTTACCTACAGGGGGGCTGTATAGCGTTACCTACAGGGAGGGGCTGTATAGCGTTACCTACAGGGGGGCTGTATAGCGTTATCTACAGGGGGACTCTGTATGGCATTCTCTACAGTGGGGGCTGTATGGCGTTATCCACAGCCCCCCATTGTATATAGTACCACACAGCCCCCACTTGTATTTGGTGCAACACAGCCCTCCTTGTATATAGTGCCACACAGCCCTCCTTGTATATAGTGCCACACCGTCCCCCTTGTGTATAGTGCCACACAGCCCCCCCTTGTATATAGTGCAACACAGGCCCCCCTTGTATATAGTGCCACACAGCCCTCCTTGTATATAGTGCCACACAGCCCTCCTTGTATATAGTGTCACACAGCCCTCCTTGTATATAGTGTCACACAGCCCCCCTTGTATATAGGGCCACACAGTCCTCCTTGTATATAGTGTCACACAGCCCTCCTTGTATATAGTGTCACACAGCCCCCCTTGTATATAGGGCCACACAGTCCTCCCCTTGTATATAGTGCCACCCTGCTCCCCCTTGCATATATTGCCACACAGCCCCCCTCCAAAAAAAAACAATGTTGTACTTACCTTGCCCTGTCCCTGCGACGGACTGAGCGCTGCACAGGCTCCGGTGGGAACGCATGTACAGACCAGTGTGATAGAGTGACATCATCACGCCGGCCTGCGCAGGGAGTCTTCGTAGCGCCATATAGGCTGCAGGCCTGCAGCCTATAGTATTCATTTGTATCCGCATCCTGAGAACACAGATACAAGTGAATGTGGCTGGACGGCGTGGGCTTCCTCGGGCCTCCTAGCAGTTATGGCCAGGGGGCCCTGAGAGAATGGCTCGGTCTTGGGTAAGAGCCACAAACAAGCGACAACTGAAGACGGTGCAGTAACGGCCGGGCAAAGCATCACAAAGGAGGAAACCCGGCGTCTGGTGATGTCCATGGGTTCCAGCCTTCAGGCCGTCATTGCCTGCAAAGGATTCACTACAAAGTATTTAAAAAAAAAACATTTTATTTCTGGTAACGTTAATTTCTCCAATTACTTTTGGGCCCCTGGAATGAGGCGGCTGTGTAGAAAAATGGTGGCAATTCCTAAACGTTTCACAGGATATTTTTGTTCAACCCCTTGAATGAAACCTAAAAGTCTAAACTTCTATTACATCTCAGTTGTTTCATTACAAATCCAATGTGGTGGCAGCAGAGCCCAAATCATGAAGATTGTGTCACTGTCCTAATAATCTGGACCTACAGGAACTGGATTTATATTCCTTTTTATTATCAAACTAAATGTAATACCTCAGCTGCTGCAAAACCTCTTTTAGAAGAGAACAGATGATCTTGTAGGCCACTTTTGATTGATGTATAACACTAATTCTTTTAATAAAGAAGGTGTGTTTGAGAATGTTCCGCAGCAGCTGGAGTTTTTATTTTGAAGTCCTGCAGCAGCTGAGGTGTGTATTATGAGGTTCTGCAGCAGGTGAGGTGTGTATTATGAGGTCCTTCTTCAGCTGAGGTGTGTATTATGAGGTTCTGCAGCAGCTGACGTGTGTATTATGAGGATCTGCAGCAGCTGAGGTGTGTATTATGAGGTTCTACAGCAGCTGACGTGTGTATTATGAGGTTCTGCAGCAGCTGAGATCTGTATTATGAGGATCTGAAGCCACTGAGGTGTGTATTATGAGGTTCTGCAGCAGCTGAGGTGTGTATTATGATGTTCTGCAGCAGCTGAGGTGTGTATTATGAGGATCTGCAGCAGCTGAAGTTTTTATTATGATGTTCTGCAGCAGCTGAGGTGTGTATTCTGATGTTCTGCAGCATTTGAGGAGTGCGTTATATTCGGCAGTATGAGAGGTGTGTATTATGAGGTACTGCAGCAGCTGAGGTGTGTATTGTGATATTCTACAGCAGCTGAGGTTTTTATTATGATGTTCTACAGCAGCTGAGGTGTGTATTGTGATATTCTGCAGCAGCTGGGAAACAGAACCATATCATACACAGCTGCTGAAGAACTTCTTTTTAAATAGAGGAGTACTACATGTCAGTCAATCAGTGGAACTTCATTTTTAAGTGATATGTAATAGATTGCTTCTGCAGGAAGAGATAAGCAGCGCTAGTAAAGTGCCGCTCATCTCTGTATAATCATTAGATTCCGTCATCAGAATGGGAGGTCTACACAGATAATTTTTACAGACTGATGGGTAATGATAACTCCTATAGAACATTTCTCTGAACTGAGGTCTGTTCTTTCCACTCACCACCTGGGGGCGCCTATACTTCATGTAAAAGCTGCCTATACGCATCCATTGAGCTCAGTTACTTTTTAAATACAATGTTGCATTTCTTTCCATCTTTAGAAAGATTCATAGAAAATAGTATCAAATCCTTTATCTACCCGCCATAGAATGTGCACTATGAATAACTGTAACTGGCTGCCCGCTGCATTATTCCCCCCTCAACTATTGAACCCTGACGCTTCAGAAAAACATGACTGAGTCCTGCCATGCTGCGCAAATAGTTTATAATATGGGAGTAGCTGTATCATATATTCTAGAATGGTATTTCTGGATACACAGGGTCATATCACATACCCATATCACAGTCCCTTTAAGGAGAATATTACTAATGTATTGTTTTAGTTAGTCCTGTCTTCCTTTTGTTGTCCAGCGGGGCTGTGTCCATAGATATCAATTTCTATCCGGCCAGTCTTCTTTTAAAGGTGAAGGTAACTGATCTGCAGCACCTAGTAAATGTTAGATCTCGTCTCAGCACTGGATTTACAGCTACACTGCTCATTACTGCTGTATAATGTCCTCCATGCTTTTACAGCTTTTGGTAGGTGTTATATCTCACCCCACTGTTAGAATCACATCTATACTGCTCATTACTGAAGTATTATATCCTCCATGCCTCAGATTCAAGTAAGTGTTATATCCCATCCCAGTGCTGTACTCACAGCTATGCTGCTCATTACTGCTGTATAAATATCTTCATGATGCTGCTGCTTCTAGTAAGTGCTATATCTCACCCCAGTGCTGGATTTACAGCTACATTGCTCATTACTGTTAGGAAACGTCCCTCCCTTTAAGATTGCCATGACTACTAGTCTAGCTTCTGGGTGGTACTGGTTTTAGTTGTTGAGCCTATTCCACTTTTCTGTCTTTCTTCATATCAGATTAAAGGGTGGAGTATTTATATCTGGGTTGGTTCTGTCTTATTTGCTTGTGATTTTCCTGGTTTCTATGTGTTTGATCAAGCTACTGACTATACACTGTACCTTTGACTATTTGCCCTTTTTGGAACTGGTCCTCGGCTTGTCTCTGGATTACCCTTTGCTTACTGACTTGGAATTTCTGCTCCCGGCTGGTTTTGACATCTGCAATCCCTGATATTCACTAGCTTTGTGATTTGGACTTTCTGTTTACCCTCGGGCTGTCTTGTTATCTGCTCTGGTATTGCCTGCGTTGCACCTCTTATCCAATACCGAACTCTGTTAAAACAACCTGGGTTCAATGATGCAAAGTCCAACCTGCCTTGCGGTGGGCTCTGGCGAAAACCATAGAGTAGCCTTAGATTCTGTTAATCAGAGTTGTGACAGATTTGGGGTTGCAGACTTATTTGCACGCTCTTTGGGGAATCGGTCACCTAGCAATTCCATAAACTTCCACCCTGAGAATTACTCAACTGGTAATAACAATTACTTCTGTATAATCTACTCCATAAGCCAGCTTCTAGTAAGTGCTATATCTCCCCTCAGTGCAGGCTTCTCAGATACACTGCCAGGGGCATAGCTAAAGACTCATGGGCCCCGATGCAAAAGTTTTTCTTGGGCCCTCCCAAACTTCTCATGGCCGACGGCCCGCAGCTTTTAGCTGCATCGCTGGGTCTCCTAAGTGACCCGACGATGTAGCACTAGCAGCCAGGGGCAATAGTCCAAATAAATATACCCCCCCCTGCAGAAAAAAATATATGTGCGTGTATGTATATGTGTATATAGGAGACTGCATATCTATAGCACTACGACCCCATAGCTTTGGATAGGATTAGATACAGTGGCTCAGCAGACAGTATCACACATGATTGGATTAGATACAGTGGCTCAGCAGACAGTTTTACACATGATAGGATTAGATACAGTGGCTCAGCAGACAGTATCACATATGATAGGCTTAGATATAGGGCCCAGCTCGCTGACATTGCGGCTTCAGCGCTGGACCCAGGAAAGGTTAGAATAATAATAGTTTTGCTTTTTTATGTTACTAATTATTTTTTTTGTGTTTTTTCACAGGTTAGGTTGTTGGACTATTTCGGATTCGAGGACTACTTTGATGACAACGTTTTGTTTTTTGCTCTCAATAAAATGGTTAACGGGCGTTGTGTAGGTTTTTTTATTTCAATAAAATATTTTTTCTGTGTCCTTATATTTTTCTAAACTTTATTACTACTACCTTAGTAATGGCTGATTGAGCCCAACCACACAGTAGGCATGGAAAGAGGTGTAAAAGACCCAAGTAAATAATGTTATTAAAATGGATAATGAAGGGTTACTCACATACTCTGTATCAATATCACGGTTGTTGGGCTATCTGCTTGTTGTCAGTGGATGAAACCTTCATTGTTTACTTCCAGAGGCTGAAATAATGCCCTGGTCCTGTGATGATTGGCTCATTATAAGACAGCACTCTGATAATTATATTGTCACTGTATACATACAGTATATAGTGGCGGTGAAGGTTCCTTTGCGGGTAGTTTGCATGCACCAATTGATTATCCCACAAAGGGCATTTATCACCTATGTACAGGGTAAGTGGTAAATGTCTGATTGCTGGAGGGTTCATTGATCTTTAGAATGGGGGTCCGGAGCCCCCCAGTCCTCCTGACTTCCTTGAGGAGGAGTTTGAATGGCGAGGTGATCACGCATGGGCCCTGACGCTCTATGTCTATAGGGCTGATGGAAACAGCCGAGTAGGCGAGTCATGCAGTAAGAAGAAGCGGGGGGTTTGAGATTCCCATTCTAGTGATTTTTTGGGGAGTTGATGCATTGGAACCCCCAGCAGTTAGACATGTATCACCTAGCTTGTGGACAGGTGATACTTGAAATTGTGGGATAACCCCTATAAGGTGACCACTCCTTTAAAATAAATTCACGTGTAGACGCTCAATAACACAATGCTCTAGCCCCAAGAGTTGACACTTCACCATGCTGCAAGCGACGTTAATGAAGAGTGAAGAGCAGGAATATTCTGTAACGTGTACGCTGCACCCACCTCCGCACTGTACACATCCATGGTTGTGCCTTTGGCAATAAAAGCAAATTATTGTGGGGCGGCAGATCTGCGCTGGAGCTGTCGGAACAATCACATGATACATTTTGGTCACTTATTTATTCTGTCTTGTCTTATAATACTAAGCAGGTTCCCACACATAAGATTAGATGTAATCTGGTTACTGGTTGCTGCTAGGACTACTAACAGATATATTATTTACTAACAGTGAGTGCATGTATGGAAGGCTAATTAATTAAACATCTACATTTGCATACTCTTGCCATTATGTCTTCTGACGATATTCGGGCTTAAGCAAATTAATGTTATTTGTTTTGTCTAATTAAAAGATAAACCATTTTCCAAGATACTTTCTGTATTAATTTCTCACGGTTTTCAAGATCTCGGCTTGTTGTTATCCAGTAGGAACATTCCTTTTTTACTTCCAGAGGATAAAATTCTGTCCATTGTAATGTGATGAACACATAGTCATGTGCTGGACACACAGGTGTTGGGATCGTTACATGGTCATATGATCGACACACAGGTGCTGGGATCATTACATGGTCATGTGATGGACACACACGTGCTGGGATCGTTAAATGCTCATGTGAGGGACACACAGGTGCTGGGATCATTACATGGTCATGTGATGGACACACAGGTATTGGGATTGTTACATGGTCATGTGCTGGACACACAGGTGCTGGGATCGTTACAGGGTCATGTAATGGACACACAGGTGCTGGGATCATTACATGGTCATGTGATGTATACACAGGTGCTGGGATCGTTACATGGTCATGTGATGGACACACACGTGCTGGGATCGTTACATGCTCATGTGAGGGACACACAGGTGCTGGGATTGTTACATGGTCATGTTATGGACACACAGGTGCTGGGATCGTTACATGGTCATGTGATGGACACACAGGTGCTGGGATCGTTACAGTTAGTGACTATTTTGTGTGGTATAACTGCCTGTCTTACAAGCAGATACATTTAAATTGAGAAAAATGCTAATTTTTGCAATTTTTCGCTACATTTTGGTGTTTTTCACAGTTAAATACTGAATGTCTTGAGCAAATTTTGCCAGTAACATAAAGTCCAATGTGTCACGAGAAAACAGTCTCGCTTCACTTGGATAGGTTAAAGCATTTAGAAGTTATTGCCACATAAAATTAAACATGTCAGATTTGAAAAGTTAGGCTCTGTCAGGAAGGTCAAAAGTGGACAAAGAGGGAAGGAATTAATAAATAAACAACAATGACCCCAATAAAACCCTAGAAAATATCCCATAGTAGGGGGGGGGGGAGAAGAGAGAAAAAAAACCAAAAAACTTTACCTTACTTGATCAGCTACTCACACAATTTATGTAACCAGCCATTCATCCAGCCCTAGGGCCGTTTTCTGTTCGGGGTATAATTTCGCTATCCATCTATCCCATAATTTATACAAAATTGTTTCCCCTTCCTTCTTATTTAATGTCAGATAATATGATCTTTCCAAGAGCATAACTTTTCATCTTATGGTGCCATTCTACTTCCTGTGGGAAATCTTTTGAGATCCATTTATAAATGATAACCAACCTTGCTATAAACAAAGTCTTTCTAATTAATTTACTACAACCACAATCTTTCAGAAGATCAGAAATGCCTACAAAGAAATAACTTTGGTTCCAATGGGACCCCTTTCCGGATCCGTTTGGAAATAGATACTGCCACCCCACTCCAATATCTATGTAATTTGGGACATGGCCAATATGTTTGGTGTATTCCGCATTTCTGACGGTTATCGTTATTCCTTAACCCCATTACCATTAAAAGCTTCGGTGTATAATAAAGTCAATGATTGATCATAAAACAAATTTATCGGTGATCGTGGTTTAGTGAAACTTCCCCAATATGTTTATAAACTAACTCCTAGTCAATCCAAATCCCATTTTTCTTGTGATTTTTTTTTATATTATTTCCTTCATCTACCAGAAGGAATTTTTTTTATATAATGAGGACAAAAGTCCTTTCTTATTTTTTAATCACTCTAAAGAAAGAAAAGGTGTAATAACAAACCGTAATTTATATTTAATAGTCAAAAATAAGTGTTTAATTAGAAAATATATGAACAGGGACCTTGTACAGTCTCTGCAGTTCCGTAAAAGTTTTTAGTTGTGCATTATTAGATAAATGTGATATCCCTCTGATCTGATACTTTTTCCAAAACAGAGAGTCTGGGAGGCCGTCAAACTCACCAATATTCCTGTTATCTCATAAAGGGGTAACTTCAGTGAAGGCATTTATCTTTTCAATGAGCTTAACAGCATCCCAGACCCGCTGCTGATTTTCATAGATAGGCCCCAGTCCCAATCAGGAGATGTCAAAACCCCAGCTTCTAAAATTTCAATTACATTAGACCATTTATCCCCTAGAGTTTTCAACAGAAATCTATTAGCACCAAGGCACTCCCAGTCCCGAAACTGTTGGAACTGAGAAGCCGAGAAGTACTGCCTCCAGTTAGGAAGGGCAAAGCCCCATTTATTTACAGGGTAGGTAAAGCCAGAGTATTTAATGCGATTTTTTTTCCCTGTTCCAAATTAAATCATTAGAAATGGCTTCAAGAATTAAAAAAAAAAAATTAAAAAAATAATCCGGTAACCAAATTGGACAATTGGAGAAGAAATTTAATATTTTTGTTGAAAAAAAAAAACTTTTTTATTAATGCTATTTTTGCAGCTCTAGTCAAGGGTAATTTATTCCAAGCTTTAACTTTCCCTCTCAAATATGCAAACAGGAGAATTATATTCGATGTCATGTAATCTGCGGGATCCCTAGAGATTTTTACACCTTAATATTTGAATACCTCCACAGAATTCATAGAGGGGAGCTGACCTGGGTTTACGTCGGCTGAGATATTTAACAAACTCGATTTTTGACAGTTGATTTGGCGACCGGCCAGATTACCAAATTCTTGATATAAACTAATTACGTAGTCGATCGAGGTTAAATCCGCTATAAACAGGAGGAAATCATCTGCATATAACGAGATTTTATCAACTTTTTTCCACAATTGACAACCCACTATATTCTCAGAAGTTCTGATCTTGATTGCCAAGACCTCAACTACTAGGGTAAATAAGAGGAGGGACAGGGGACAACCCTGCCGCACTCCCCATTCTAAGTTAAAGTAAGCTGATTTCTGACCCTTCATTGCCACTCTAGCCTTTGGTTGTCTATACAGTAATTTAATAAATTTTGTGAATTTTTCCCCGATACCGAAATTACCCAAAATCCTAAAAAGAAAACGCCATTCCACTGTATCAAAAGCTTTTATACCATCAATTGAGGGTGGCACCGCCCTTAGCATACACTCTCCTATACTGTAAATTAGCAAAGACTCAATGGAATCCTGACACATTTTTGTTGAAAAAATTGGGGCAGAGGTATCATAAATGTATATACAAAAAACTGGTGTAACTGCATTAAATAATCTTCCCTACAGTCTATGTGATGCTCGTCACTCGAGCTAAACATTCTGGGCATGAGTGGACAAACATCATCTTACCATTGTCAAACTATAGAAGATTCCTCCAAAAATCTTTCCTGTGGTAAAATATTCTCCAGGAGGATTGGGGTTCAATTTTCTATGTGACTGCAATGGTGTTCCCAAAGATATACTGGTATCAGAGTGGCCTGACTGTCATCTCAACTCCTGTCTGAATGGATGAAATCCTGCAAGCCCAGATGATCTAATATCTACAGTCAACTTTAGTTACAGAACAATTCCATCATTGCAGCTCATGCCTCTTGACATTAAAGGGAATGTGTCGCTAGAATTTTTAATATTTTTTCAGTTAAACAGTTAGTATATAAATGATTACACATAGCTTTAATTTAAATATTTTCACAAGTCAGGAAATATTATAAATTAGATAACAATTTATAATCCAATATTCCCAAAATTGCAGCATTGGCAATGTGGTAAAGCAACCTCATTGCTTTATGCTGCAAATTTGGAGTAGACACACTCGCTCTAGTGTCCTCACACAATCCCCCCTCCCTTATTCTGGCTAGTGCCAGGAGAAAGGAGGGGTTGAATGTTCAAACCTCCTACACTGCGTGCCGCCATTTTCTGAGCGAATGCACAGTGTAGGAGGATTAGATACAGTGGTAATAAGACAGTATAACACTAACATACACACACATCACATACACAAACATAACTTACCTGCTCCTGCCGCCGCTGCCGCCTCCGCTCCTATTCCTTGCGTCTGCGCTGCCTTGAACATATGTCCGGAAGCCGCGACCGGAAGTAGTCATCTTACTGTCCAGCCGTGGCTTCCGATCCACATGAAAATGGCGCCGGTTGTCGCTCTACCAAAGAACTTCCTTTTGGTCTGTGTGGGAGCGGCACATGCACCGTTCCCACACAGACGCGTACGCTATAGTGAATTGCACAGCTCCCGTTCGCATTCTCTATGGGGATAGAGTATGTTCCGTATTCCATCTCTGGTTGTGTCGTTAATCGACACATACAGAGATGAAAAAAAAAATGCCAGCCCCCATAGGGAAGTAAAAGAAAGAAAAAAGTTAAAAGTACAACACAAAAACACAAATAAATAAAATTTATTTTAATGAGATACTAAAAGCAGTATTATATAAAAAAATTTTTTTTTCGTGACACCTGCCTTTTAACCAAGATAAATCGGAAGGGTAATCATTTTAGGAAGAATTCTGTCTAGTTAAGGTATGACACAATGTCCACTCCATTGTGAAACCAGAGGTTGAGTCTCAAATGGCAGACAGCAGCCAACTTTTTCTCTGGGATTGAGTAGAAATGCTCGGCATCCCAATTTTTCCCGATAAGAACTCTTAGACAGTTGACAGGGCTGGTTTACAGGGAGGGCACATGGGGCACATGCCTTCAGGCTTTTAGGAGGCCACCACCACACACCCATTTATTTATCTATCATTTTCTATTTACGCCCCTGGCAGTCATTGTTTATATGGGCAATGTATACACTGCGCTCCTCTGGAACCCCAAACTCTCAGGAAAATGAGGATTTCCTGATGACTGTTTAATGATCCCATGCAACCAAAAGTAGTGGAGATTAATGTGTGTAGCTCCCACTATGACATCTAAGGGAGTCATTGGCTCGGCTAATTCCATCTGCCCCAAAGAGTTCAGTGGAAAGGGCCATGCAAATGCATGGCCACCTCTCCTATATGAGGCTTCTCTAAGGGATCAGGTGGTCAGGGTTCCAGAGATAGGAGGGAGGCCCATTGATATTTTTTGCCCATGGGCCTCTCCAACCTTAATCTGGCCCTGCAGGCAGACTTTAGAAAAGACCTAAGTCCAGACCTAACCTAAGTCTATCAAATTCAACCTTATATACTTAGATACCCCAGTTGATCCAAAAAGCAAAGAAGAAAAAAATCTCATGAATGGCATAGACCAATTTGTCAAAATCATTTTGGTTAAATTATGGGTAAGAATCTGAATAACCAACATAAGTTCAGAGAGTGTTAAACCTTAACGATTACCAGAGGCATAACTAAAGGCTTATGGGTCCTGGTACAAAAATTCCGTTTTGGCCCTCCGCAATCCACGACTTCCCTTCAGGGCCCTCGTCCATGGTCCGACCATAACTTTCAGCTGCATCAGTGCCCCTAGACAGTAATAGTGCCCCCCTTCATGCCTCACATAGTACTAGTGTCCTTTTGTGCCCAAAAAGTAATAGTGCCCCATACAGTAATATTACCCTTTCTGCCCCTATGGTGATAATCCCCCTTTGTGCCCACAAAGTAATAAGCCCCCTTTGTGCCCTCACAAGGTAATAGTGTCAGATTTGTGTCCCCCAAAGCATGGACCCCCTCACCATGGACCCCCAGCATAGACCTCAAAATCAGACCCAGATCAGACATGAAAAGAAATAGAATTTACTCACTGCCCTGGATCCCAACAGGCTGTTCAAGGTTTCTACTGCGGTGGATAGAAGGTCCTGACTCCGGGCAGCTTTAGGATGTTGTATGTGATGCAGCACAGAACGTCCTGATACTGAAGATGTTTGCAGGGGCGTACAACATCCTGACGCATCCCGGCGTCAGGAACTTCTATGTGCTGCGGCAGAGACCTTGCCTGATCTGACATCTTGTGGGGAATTCCCCTCCTGACCCCTTGCGACCACCATGAGGTCGATTCAGGGGTGTTACATTAACACCCCCCCCCCCCGTCACCCTGCCCACCCCCACTAGCTACGCCTCTGCTTCATGACCATTAACAGGAATTGCTTCTATTGCCAAGAAGTAGAGTTCACCATATGCCCATCCAAACTACCAATCATGGGATGGCAACACAGCAAGCAATATCTGGTAAGAAGCATTTCTGAGCTGTTAGTAAGTGCTCATCCCTCTCGCAATCTCTTCAATGAGTCAGTCATGACGAAAGGGATGATGTGTAGTAGTAAGTGGTCACTTCTGACTAGGCCTAGTTTTTCATGTAGGAAAAACAGAGTAGGGCCAGTTTCACATGAGCGCAATACAGTCACAGATCCTGGCCCAAGTGTGGGTCTAATCACCCAAACTAACGGTGTCATAGTGACCTGCCAAATATGCTGCCATTATACATGCACTGTGAAACTGGCCTCAAAATCAGTTTTTTTTCCTACATGTACGAAGCCCCCACTAGAACTGTCATTAGAAGACTTCTGAAAGACAATTTTTCTACCTTTTCCTTCTACATCCTTAAAACATTCTGTTGATGTACGAAAAATGCTCTCATAATGGTCTCTGCCTTGGGTTTGCGTAAAGCCTAATTTTACCATAAAAACATCAGTTGCCAATCTAACATAACCCATCGCTCAATGCGCATTTCCAACTTTTTCTACGTCGCGACATAACATTCCCTAGCCAGGCACGCATCTTCTGACCTATCCCAGGACTAGGAGCCATCTATCATAACTGCTTCTGGCTTCAAGGGTGAAGCCTCCCGATCCTGTTCTTTCCTAGACCTCTATGAGAATTATGGTCCATGACCACAACAGTTAGGTCTGTTAAGGAACTAGGTTCCACGGTCACTGGGACAGGAAGTGATGTCATTTGACAGATGTGACAGATGCAGACAAGAGATTATTATTAGGAGGAGAAGGGGGCATCACACAGGAAAATGACTGCAACCATGTTTCATGGTATGTTCTATCTGATACATACATCATATATCGTTTTGTCACTCAACTTAGGTTTAAAGGTTTTTTTTCATGACGTTAATCTCTTTCCATATGCCCTATTAGTGGCATGACCACCATCTAGGAGCCAGAAGAGAGAGCCGCTTGAATGGCCACCATGTAGCTACATTTCCACTGTAGCAGCTGGTTGCCTCAGCAAAATCAGCTGTGTGCCGGGGTTTTTGGGAGCTGGACACTCGCCGATCAACTAGCTCCAATATGAAAGGGGTTGTCTGTGATTAGACAAACGCTTTAAGGAACCAAACAAACATTCACATAATAGGGCAAACTTAATAGGAATCCAAAACACCTAAGCTGGATCATGAAGTTTGAGATGAAGCCGAAGTGCCTAGAGCGGAGACATTATCCACAGAGTATTATCATTAGTCCCGTCCTAGTGACAAAACCTCTTTAAAGAGAACATACAGTAAAGTTTCCCACTAGAAATGTAGACGTGATCTCTGCCGGAGCGGCTTATTGCATGGTATGGTTCCTAGACTCTCTCGGCACCATCATTGGAGGTACCCTTTAAATTCTAGTTTTTATATTGACAAATTGCAAACAATCTAACAGAAAATAATATTTACCTTTAAAACTTAAAAAAAAGCACATTTACTTTAGATTGAAGACACAGTCTTTAAATTCAAGATAGGCATTGTCTGTGAGCAAATAACCGAATATAACAATGCAATACACATAAAACATAGTAAAATGTAATTCATTTTAAGTTTATTATCCTCTATAAGTCATCTCAATATGGTGCTTTGCTTTTATTTTTGTTCTTTTTATTTTTTTCCATACCAAAAACAGCTCACGTCGAATAAGAACAAAATGTGGGGAAAAAAAACAAGAGAAAAAAAATAGAGGAAAAAAAATTCCCCTTCGGAAACTCTATTTTGTAGTGACACCCATCGGAGGTAACATCGATTGCTTCATTATATATAGTAATTTTGAAGAATTTATAAATCAACTAAAAAGGTGAAAAATTCACCGCATTTACAATGTTAAAAAGTAAGTGATTTTGGTCCCTTGTAAATAGTTCAACAGATATACAGGTTTTTTTTAAAAAGTCAGCAGCAAAAACTCTGAAGGAGATTAGTCCGGCTAGTCAGTCTTTTCAGTCTTGGCGTCTTTTACGACGATGTCTGACGATTTCCTCAATGGCCCCTTTTCTGAGTTGCTATTTCCTTGGCTGCTTTCCGACAACCCCCCAGATTTATTTGTTGTGTGTTTCTCCAAATAATTGAGCATCTCACTTAGAACGGTTTGGAAGGTGCTTAGGGCTGCGCAAATTGCTGGAGTCCCGAAACCATGAGTGATCAAGCTGGAAAAAGACAAAAATCAGACAAAGGGGAGAAAAAAAATGAATGCTTTAATTTTGAAGTTTATACAAAGGTAAAAATATAAAATAACCTTGAAGTCATGACATGAGATTGAATTCAAAATCAATTTATTTCTCAAGAAATATTCTGCAATTCTACAGGGAGAACTATTACAAGGAATATCTCATTTAACTCACGTTGTACGGAGAATATTTTATTTTTATTTATTTTTTATTTTTTTCTTTCTCATTTTTGGGATATTGGCAGTAATTGCTCAAGTACTATAAATGTAAAAACTTTTCAGTATAATTTGAAATGAGATTGGTCTACTGTTTTGCTTTGAATAGAACATTTTGAAACGTTGAATGGATCTTGTCTACATGAGCTGAAATGTTCTTGTCTAATCATGCAACCCCTGGGCATCAGAATGGTAATTTTTACCTTGAGAAGTTTCTATCAGAACATGGATTACTGTGAAGGATACATACCGACAATGAATTACTTATCAGAGCCTTTGTCCTACATAACCACAGATGCGGTGCAGGTTATTTCAGAAAATGTAGCTCTTCGGTACGGTCTTTAATCTTTATATTTTTGAAATTTTTAAAAAAAAGTTTATTATTTTTTTAAGCTAAATATTTTAGTCAGCAAGTTCCGCACTATTCACTAAAACATGTGGTGTATTTTATGTGTAAACTTTTTTTTAAAATAATTTCTAATGCTTAAAGAGAAGCTCCACCTTCCATTAGCACCAGCGGCGGACATTGTTTATGTGCAACCTGTGCAGTTGCTTCCTGCTGTTTATTAGATTGCGAGTAAGGGACTGGGCTAATGAATATCACGGATCACAATTACTGGTGGATTCTTAGGGAGACTCGGAGTGGCATTTGAAAGCAAGCGCCCTATATACTGTTTTTGCACATGGGCTCGATGTTTGATCGGTGGCGGTCTAAAATCTCAGATCAGCTGAACAAGGTGGCTGCGGAGCTCTCTGTATGTGATTAGCTGCAATACCAGGCATGGCCACACAAGCAGCCACTTTGCCTGGTTAGACATTGAAGGGGCCATGATGGATTCCAGAGTGCCACAGACTCTTCATTCTGTTGACCGGTAGGTGTCCTGGTTGTTGGACTCAACTGATCACACATTGGTAATCTATCCTAAGGATTGGCCATCAATCAGTACCATAAATAGGTGATAAGTAATTACTAATCCATCAAAATGACACACAAAAAAAACAACATATTTTTCTGTCTTGGGTTGAGATATCCATTAAAACACTAAGAACTCTGCAACATTGTAACTATGTAATATTTTCAATACAAATTTTTAGAAAACCCATTAAAGCCATAAAATTAATTTCGTACCTAAAATGCGTTAAGTGTCTCTGAATATCAAGGTCTAGAATTGGCGTCGGCCTTGAGGAGCCCAGTGGTGACCTGTCTTGACTGAGTAGGTCTTGAAATTCTTTGCAGATTTGCCTAGAAAAACACAATGCCCATAAAAACAATGATGAACAACTCATCAAAAATTTAAACTTCACCAAACATTGATGATTGTTGCAATAGAAATGAGACATAAGAAATCTACAAAGTTTTAAAGTGAACTCTGGAACGTGTAGACATTGTACTCACTCTGTCCCCTTTAACCCCTTAGTGACCAGCCTATTTTAGGCCTTAATGACCAAGCAATTTTTTACGTTTTTCCATCGTCTGATTTAAAGAGCTATAACTTTTTTATTTTTCCGTCAACATAGCTGTATAAGGACTTGTTTTTGGCGGGACAAGTTGTATTTTTTAATAGCACCATCTTGGGGTACATTTTATTGATTAACTTTTATATAAAAAAATTGGGGGGCGTAATGGAAAAAAAACAGAAATTTTGCCATACTTTTTATCATCTTAGATTTACGCCACTTACTGTGTGGTATAAATAACATAAGAACTGTATTCAGTAGGTCAATACGTTTGCGGCGATACTAAATTTGTATAGATTTTGTACGTTTTACTACTTTTACACAGTAAAAACTCATTTTTTTCAAAATTATTTGTTTTTGTGTCGCCATGTTTAAAGAGTTATAATTATTTTATTTTTCCGCTGATGCAAGTGTATGAGGGCTTGTTTTTTTCAGGACGACTTTTAGTTTTTATTGGTAACATTTTGGAGTACATGCGACTTTTTGATCACTTTTATCAAATTTTTTTGAAGGGAGTATGAACAGAAAACAGCAATTCTTGCATTGTTTTTTTATTTTATTTTTTTACGGCTTTCACCGTGCGGCTTAAATAATGTAATAGCTTTATAGTTGGGGTAATTACAGACGCGGCGATACCAAATATGTGTAGTGTTTTAATATTTATTTATTTTTTTCATAATAAAGCATTTTGTAAAGGAAAAATTAGGTTTTACATTTGTTTTTTTACTTGGGATTTTTATTTATTTATTTATTATTAACTTTATTAAACTTTTTGATAACTTTATTTTTAGTCCCACTAGGGAACTTCCCTATGCGATCATCCGATCACTTTTATAATACACTGCAATACTTCTGTATTGCAGTGTATTACCGCCTGTCTGTAAAACTGACAGGCACCTGCTAGGTCATGCCTTGGCATGGCTTAGCAGGCATCCACTACAAGCAGACCTGGGGGTCTTTGTTAGGCCCCTGGCTGCCATATCAGACATGGGCATCCTGCGATGAAATCGCAGAGTGTCGTTGGGGTGAGAGAGGGAGCCCGCTCCCTCCAAAGCCACTCAGATGTGGCGCTCGCTATTGAGCGTTGCATCTAAGGGGTTAAATGGATCGAAACGATGTTAATATCAATCCCGCCCACTAGAGCAGATGCCCGGCTATCTTTAGACCACCCGACATCGCTCTAGCTGGCACGGGACACCTGTGCCAGACTTGTGTCACAGCGCTGTGAAAATGTGGCAATGTGGCATAAGTACCCTCAACGGCCTCCGTGAAAAGGCGTATTGGCGGTCGTTAAGGGGTTAACACATAGTCCATTAAACAACCTCTTGTTTTGAGAATTGTTGTCCCTAATTTTTAAGTTTAACCCCTTAAGGACCAGGTCTATTTCGGCTTTAAGGACCAAGCATTATTTTCCGTTTTTGCCTCCCCGCCTTCCAAAGGTCATAAAGTTTTTATTTTTATGTTGATATAGTCATTTGAGGACGAGTTGTATTTTTCATTTGTAAAATTTTTGGGTGTATAAATGACATTGCTTATCTTTTATTAATTTTTTTATGGAAGGAATTGAAAAAAAAAAAAAAAAAGCTATTCCAGCATTGTTTTTCGCATTTTAAATTTCCGCCATTTACTTTGCAGTGTAAATAACATGTTAACTTTATTCTATGGATCAGTATGATTACGGAGATACCAAATATGTATAGTTTTTTTTATGTTTTACTACTTTTGCACAATTAAAACACAATTTTTTTATAAAAATTATTTGTTTTTGCATCGCCGCTTTTCAAGAGCCGTAAATTTTTATTTTGTATGTCGATGTCACCATATGGGGACTTGTTTTTTGTGGGACGAGATTTAGATTTCATTGGTGTCATTTTAGGGTACATGGGACTTATGAATAAACTTTTATTAAATTTTTTGGTGGGGGAATGGAAAAAAAAAAATTTCGCCGTTGTTATGTGTTTTTTTGGACCACGTTCACTCAGCAGTTTAATTAATGACTTAACTGTATTACTTGGGTCATTACGATTGCCTCTGCCATGTCCTAATAGGCATACAGCCAGGGCAGGCCTGGAAGCCTCTGTTAGGCCCCCTACTACCATGGCAGCCCGTTGACGGTCGGTAATTACATTCGCGTGCCGCCGATTGGTGACAGGGCGAGCTCCCTCTGTCAAGCAACTTAAATGTCGCGGTCGCTATTGACCGCGGCATTTAAGGTGTTAAATGGCCGGGATTGGAGATTTCTCCAATCCTAACTGTTGCAGTGGGAGCCCGGCTATCAGTCAGAGCCGGGCTCCTACGGCGATCGCGCGGGCACAGCTTCTGTACCACGATCTCCTCCACGTACATGCACGGCGGAATGCGCTGATGGCTGCATTCTATGCCGTTCATGTACGTGATTCTGCACTAACGGGTTAAGGGTTATTAAGGGCTATTATAGTACCTAATAATTAGTGGCCACTGCTACAACTATTGAAGAGCATCTTTAAAGTGGGTCTGTTACCTCAATATGCTGCCCTTACCTAGAGCGATACAGGGACATGTCCGTTCCCCTAACAGCCAAAACGGCACCATAAAATGTTCTGCCATTTGCCTTATAGGAATGATTAAAGAATCTTAGCTTTAAAACAAGACCTAGGTCGCTGTTTAAGCTGCAATTTGGCCTGAGTTAGAGCAAATTGAAGTAAGAGCTGCATATATTTACAGATCTCACATCAGCCTGTGTGAAGGAGGAGAAAGGGGGATGTGCTAGCAGTGTGCAGGGAGAGGTGGAGGATATGTGATCCTACTCTTGTCCCTGTATGGCTGTAGATCTTCCTAGGGGGAGGAGTAACATGAACTTTTGTTCAGGTTATTACCCCTCCCTTACCAATCTGGGAGCATACTTGCTCTCTCATTGTCACATATAGGGGTCTTTTTTTCAGAAAAGCAGTGGGGTGCCGAGCACTTGCTCATCTAATTACCCGTCGAATTAGGCTGTTTATTGACTCCATGACTCAGACGTTTACTAGCGTCCGGATTGCGGTTTAAAAAAAAAAATTAAAATTGTGGCAAAAAACATGTTTGTGCGTGTGAACACAGCCTTTGAGTTTGTATAGTAGGATGGACAATTATATACATATATAATCCTTACTCTAATTTGCACGCAAAAAATAGTTGGTGTATTTCTGTTGTTTTGGGGTTTCTTTAACACATGCACCTTTGAAAGTAGAAATGTGCGGTATGTATAAACTGCTCACAACTTACAGTTTTTTGTATTTTAATGCAATTTTTGCTTAGAATCACTGATGCAAAGTTGGGTGAAAAAAATGATTAAATTGTATTTTTATACACGGTATGCGGTATGCGGTAATTTACATTTTGGTAGCATTGTAGCTGTTCGCCTTGTGCAGTATATGTTTTTAACACATTGGATGATATAAATATTGCATGGCCTCGCTTTTATCATTTTGGAGAGCACAAGCTCCTGTTGATGTAAACGCCTTAATCCATTATTATTACATTGTTTTTGTGTGTAAACCTCAGCTTTTATGTGAGTTTAAGGCTTAAATGTTATAATGATTTTAATTTTTTTTAATTCTTGTTTATCACAAAGTTACGTGAAGGTGGACATAGCCGACAGCAGCATGTCTAGACAACTGCAATTCTCAGGTTGTCTGATAT
Organism: Rhinoderma darwinii; assembly: GCF_050947455.1. Classification (NCBI taxonomy): domain Eukaryota; kingdom Metazoa; phylum Chordata; class Amphibia; order Anura; family Rhinodermatidae; genus Rhinoderma; species Rhinoderma darwinii. The sequence goes on from NC_134690.1 coordinate 21,591,968, forward strand.
CCTGAAAAAGATATAGGGTTTGGGGGTGCACTTACTTTCAAGGTGTGTGATCCCTGTATTTTAGAAGTTGCTACTTATTTTACATTTTCAGCTTAAAATTAGCTTTTTGGTCTCTTCAATTCTGTCAATTTTATGAAGATATGCGCAAGTAGGCATAAATGGTATGTATGAACTCTGCACATCTTGAACTTTTATTTTAGGATGTGTGGTGCACCTCATTTTCTGTTCGGGTCACACTTTTAGCCACAAATATTAACGTTTATGCATATTTTTTTTTAAAATTACACTTTGACACAAAATTGCATGATGGTGCCTGTGTGTATAAAGTGCTGAGTGGCATGTTAACAATGTGCCAGGTGTCTACTTTCAGAAAATATATGGGCACTGAGCTCTGATTGGTTGCTATAGGTCAACAAGCCCAGTTTTTTTGTTAGACAGTTTAGATAAATTTCCCACACTATGTTTGACCATTTGGATGATTTTGAATTTAGATTTCAGATCACGTATATGTGTAAACCTGGCAAAGTAAGTAACGGAGCTGCAAAACACATGGTTATTACACATGTTTTAATTTACGATATTTCTTGAGACAACTTTCTTCCAATTGGTTACAGCAATGCCACATCGAACCCCATTTTTCTTTAAAATTGCATGATCCAAAATCATCTAACTGTCTAAAAAACATACTTGAGGTGGTTACTGGGGAGAGGGGAGGGGATCAGATGACTACTACTTTTTGGCAAATGTAGTATTTAAATGAGTGGGCAACCATGTAATACATGGATGAGCTGGGTATGCCAGCGCGAGAACCACTCTTGCGTAGCAACGCTCTGCTCTGACTCATAAAGGGGGTCTCGAGCGGGGGATCCCCCACTATGATGTCTATATGCCCTAATAGGTCATATGGAAAGAGGTTGTCTTGAAAGGCAACTCCTATAAAGGCTATTATGAATTTGACTGTCTTGCACAACTTTATCAGACAGCAATTCGGCCTCAGATGATGCTAATATGTCTATATATGTTTCTAGGTTCATCATAAAAACTATCATGAAGAGCCCAAAAAATATTGCCAAAACCCGAACTACTTACTTTGTGGCAAGTATCATCTTTTTCCTTGCAGTCTGTTCCTTTTGTTCCATGTGTTGCCTAGCCAGATGTTCTCCAACAGCCTTTGCAGGAAACTCTGTCTCACAAGTGTATCCAAAATCCCGGGCTAAATGCAGAGCCTCTCCTGTAGAAAACAGAACAATAGAATTGGTGTAATGAGAGAAGTGATTATTAATGGTGGAATATTTATAGCTTTACACTCTCTCACCATCAAAAAAGACTCGTTGTGAGCTTGACCCAGAAGTGGGAAAGGGACCTTGCATAATAATTTAGCTTTTTGAATGACCATGAACATGTAATGCTTAATTTCTCCTGTGGTGGTGCTGTAGACTAACTAAACAGTTACTCCTAGGTTCCCTTAGAGATTATAGCTGATCACTTGAGGTCTCAGCAATGTGATATCTCTTTTAAGTTCAATTTTGGAAATTCACAGTAAGGAAGAGTAATATCAAGGTTCACTTCATGAGTTATTATTTGTAGACCTTATGGTTGGTGAGACAGTTATACAACACTTGAACCAAAATCAAATACTCATACATAGTAATATTATTGTGATACCGTGACCCCCACAACTTGAGCAGCATTGGTGGATTTTCTTGGAATAAGATGGTGATATTTTTGACTGGTACAACCAATGATGCGCCTTGATATCAATAATAGTTGCATTATTTAAAATCAATAAAACATAATCTCCGCCGATCAGCTAAAGGGGCGACGGTGTTCATGGCCGCGGCATTTTTCAGTGTTTACTAGGCACAGCGCTGTACACATCAGGGACTGTTTGTCCCTCAGATTTCAGCTTAGTCCAATTCACTTGAATGGGAACAAAATTGTAATTCCAGGCACAGTCGCTACGAAACTATACACGGCGATGTGCCTGTAAACTGTAAAAAGTAAATCGGCTGATCAGCGGGGATGCCGGGAGTCGGACACCCACCAATCTGATATTGATGACCTATCCTAGGGATAGGCCATCAATATAAAATATCTGGAGAGCTCCTTTAAGGCTCTTGTTTATGGGACATTTGGCTTATTGAGAACAACTGTGTACTGATAAAAAAAATATGGGATATAATTTTTAGCTAAAATTGTAATATCTATGGACAGTTCTAGTCCGAAAGATATTTAGAAAATGTCCCTTTCTCCTCAAGATTCTAGCAACATCCTTGACTAGAGATACATTAACCTGTAAAAATAAATTTGGGTGAGGGGAGAATTCCTATTACCAATGATTTTTTTTTTTCATATAAGACAATGGAGGCTAAGATGTTTTAATACAGATTTCTATTTCACCCTTCATTGTCTTAAAGGAGAGAAAACAGGTGTGTAAAAGGGAATTCGCCCACTGGTGAGACTCTAATCCAGCCAAAGGCAACTTCTGCATGGAGTTTGTATGTCCTCTCTGTGTTTGTCTAAGTTTCCTTTAGGTTTTCTGGTTTCCTCTCACACTCCAAAAACATACTGATAGGTAAATTGGCTTTCTATGAAATTGGCTCTAATGTGTGTGTCTGAGATAGGGGAAATTAGATTGTGAGCCCCATTGGGGACAGGGACTGATGTAAATGGTGATATTCTCTATTCAGTTCTGCAAAATATGGTGGTACTATATAAGCAATGACAAAGAAATTAATAAATAAATATAAATGGTATAGTCATCAAAGTGCTGCCCCCTGCAGTCAGGATAGAAGTCCTCACCATGCCTCAGTAATGGTGCACCCCTGCACCTAACCAATAATGATGTGCCAAGACAGAGTAGAAATTGGTGATATGATGCTTATATCCAGTCATATCTTAAACCCAAAAAATTGAGTTCCGAACAAACATGAATTTCAAGGTGGCCAAACAGAGTGTGAGAAGAATCAAACATCTTCAGGATAGATATACAAGATCTCCATTCTTAGCAGAACCTAAAATCTATGGATTACTCAATCCTACAATAGAATTACATAGCCATTAACCCATTAAAGCCCCATTCCAAAATTATACATCATGGTGTGTGGGGGGGGGGTTTGAGCCTGCTCCATACAGTGCGGGTGTCAGCTGTGTATTACAGCTGAAACCTCACACTAATGGCCAGGAACAGATAATGCTCTGATCCTGGCCGTTTAACTACTTAGATGTCGCGATCAATAGCAACCGCGGCATCTAAGCCATTAGAAAGAGGAGGCGGCCCCCTCTAACAACCTATTGGCTCTCCCGCTATGCAATCGTGGGATGCCGATTTCTGCTATGGAAGCCTGGGTGCCTAAGAAAGCCCCCCATTTCTGCCTTCTTTTTTCTCCTGTTAAGCGATGCCTCTGGCTGGGCTTAACGGGAGCCTGTAAAAATGACAATACTCTGCAATGCATTAGTATTGCGGTGCACTGTACCAGCGATCTTATGATTGCTGGTTCAAATCCCCTAGGGGGAGTAATAAAAAAAATGCAAAAATAGTTAAATAAAGTTTTTAGTAGTATACAAAAAATAACAAAATATTCTAAGTAAAAAAAATGATTTTCCCATTTTTCCTCTAAAGTAATGTAAAAAATAAAAAATAAACAAAGTTGGCATCGCCGTGTCTGTAAAAGTCCAAACGATTACAATATAACAGTATTTAATATGCACGGTGAATGCTGTATGAAAAAAAAATCGCCAGAATCAGTGGTTTTTTTGGGGTCACCTTAGCTATAAAAAAAATATGTAAAAAAAATTGATCAAGAAAGGTGTGTAGTAAAAAAACCTATTTTTTTAACAATCAGTTTTAGTAGTAAAACATTAAAAAAAAATATATAAATTTGGTATCGCCATAATCGTATTGACCAGGAGAATAAATTTAAGTTGTCGTATAAACAAAACCCAAAAAACAATGGAGGAATCACAGTTTTTTACAATTCCACCCCACGATGATTTTTTTTCAGTTTCCTAGTACATTGTATTGTACTTTAAATGGTGTCAATAGAAATTTCAACTCCTCCCGCAAAAAATAAGCCCTCCCACCACTCCATTGACAGAAAAAAAAAGTTATGGCTCTCGGAAGGCAGAGAGTAAAAAATTTATACCCAAAAAGAAATGAAAAATGTCTTGAACTCTATGGATTACTCAGTCCTTCAAAAGCATTACATTTCAATTACATTTTGCTATTTTTGGCTGAGAAAACACATGACGGGCTGATACAAGTGAATGTAATGAAGATAAATATTAGAAGTGTATTCGAAAGATCTCTTATGACCCTTGAAGAAAGACCATGCTCGACTTGATCAGCACTTCCAAACATCCAAGGGAATAAAAGGAAGAGGGTTTGTATTGCCCCGTCTGTGAGGATGCCCTTTCATCCCACTCTGAATAAAAGCAGAACTCCAATCCAGGTACTTTATCTTTTCATACACTGTGTGACTTCATATAAAATGATCAAAGACAAGTGGGATATATTCTTCAGATCTGAAAGTTCTGAACAACTGCAAAGATTTACAATTGTTTGAGGACTGGAGAATGGCATAGTTAATCTGATTCTAAGTAGTAAGGGCTGTGGGTGGGTGTAGCAAACTTACCTTCCACTAAGGATGTCAACAGCGTTACATTAGCAGCTTTTCGCCTTCCTGCGGGTAAGTTTAGTCCAAGCCTGTCCAACTTCTCTCTTAAGCAACGACCCCCATTTTTTGACTTTGCCCTGCAAATAGTAAAACCCCTCCATTGAATATAAGGATAATAACAATGTTTTTTGACAAAGTTTTTATGAATGTTCAGTTCCTAATGAAATTATAGACCACATTATTATTATTATTATTATTATTATTATTATTATTATTATTATTATTAGCTCTGTAGATAAGAACTTTTTTGAAAATGTATTACTATTTGTTTTTTTTTATTTCAGTATTTTAATTTACTGTATTTTAATTAGCTGTAATTCAAGGGTGTACATAGAAGTAAGATCGCCATAGAGCGCCATGATAAAGCGGCCAGCCGCTATCAGCATCACTAGTGCTCGTCTATCCGGTTTCCCAGCACGGCTCAGGGCCTGATGAAGGTCACTTAGACCGAAACGTCGCACTCTGCCACTGGCATTAAAAACAAAAACAAAATAAAAAATACCTTTGTTTCAAAATTGGTGTGCCGGATACTCTTTTATAAATATATGTACATAGAAGTAAGGCGGTCCCATGGCAAAGATCAAAATGGGGCCTTCTCAACTCTACACACCCATAACTAACTAGGGAAGAACTACTTGAGGTTTTCTTGGCCCATCTCCTTTCCATGATCTTTGGGTTAATTCCCCACACCCTTGTTTGCTAATGTTGTAGGACCTGTGGAGAAGGGATCCCACACTTAGATTCTCATCACCCATTACAATAATAGATGTAGACAATCTGGGCTGTGCCCCTCTTTCCAGAGGCTCCATAGCAGCTGCACGGGCTGCCCCTATGATATGGAAGCCATTGGTCTCATTTAAGTAGCATAGAGGATTGGACTAAATCAGGCTACAAAAATATATTTTAAGATATTTATCTCAGTCTCTGTTTGGAAGAAGTCTATATGAAGAGTCTTGCCTGTTGTATGGAAAAGTTGACCCAATATTGGGACTGCCATAGCACCCTTAAAAGCTGTTGAAGCTATTGGTAAGTAGAAAAAATTATGCAATACATTGCTAAATAGCTTCATATTTTTGGTTGATGCCTCTTTTTTATTGTTAACTGATACGTTATGCTCTGTATGCTGAAGTGGATAAAGCAGAGGTGGCTGTATAATTGCTCAAATATGCTGGTTATTATTAAAGTGGTAAATTCATATGGACAACCCCAATACATAGTCATATTAAGGCATATCAATGTCAAAAAGGAAGGACCCCTGCTCAGTAACGAGATAGAGCAAGGAGCAACTGCAAAGATTGGCTTTCCACTATAGCGCACCTATGTATTACATGGTTGTTCATTCATTGAATAGGTGCCATGTAATATTAAAGGGGCCACAACAAGGACAATGTGGACATGCTAAACTATATCTGGTGATTACAGTATATCAATAAAGGTTAGAGAAATTGGACATGCAATGATAAATAGATTGGCCGATTCGAGCTAAGAAGGGATTGTCCAGATTAAATTAAATTTAGATAGAACTCAAAGAACACTAATCTCAGGGAGAGCAGCTATATGGCAGTATTTTTTATACATGCACTTCTTGAAGGATTGATTTGCTTTGTAAAATTGGAAGCTATTAGAAGTGCCATGAAAACGGCACATTCCTGTAGCCACGTGGTGTTTTATTGGTACTTTTAGGGCTGACACTTAAATATGAATTTATATTTTCTAAAGGAAGAGGGACATTAAATATTAATTTATATTATCTAAAGGAAGTGGGTAATTTAAAGAATTGTTTTGGGAGATTGTGTTAAATTGGATGCACAGTACTTTCTGCATCCGTTCTGTGGATATAGTAAAACTCCTTTTATAACTGCCTAATACAAATATAGAAATATTGACCTTCTTTTACCTTCGTAATATACCACCCAGGAGAGAAGCGTTGAGGCATTCAGGAGGAGAGAGACGTCTTTTCACTTCTGCAATGGTGACCTTGTATTTAGACGTAGAGCTTAGCAAAGAGAGCCGGCCAGGAACTGAGCAGAACAGGTCTGTGGGGTTTACTACGCAGGTACCACCTGAAAGAGAAAAAAAAAAAAGCATATGTAATGACTGCTCAGACAATATATCCATGATTTACACATAAATTCAACCAAGAAGTTAATTTTACGTATTATATGTAATTTAATCATACTGTGGAGACGCATATGTCTTACAAGACTAAACCTCTCATTATGTCTACTCCTATGTATTATTATAATTTAGATTTGGTATTATCACTATAATTATGTTAGGTCCAGCTGGGTTTGTCTCTTGGTGACCATTGAATTGATGATCTCTCATAATGTTGTATTTTCTGGTTTACTCTTCAGGCTTCTAAATGGCATGTTAATGATTTGTGTGAATAATTTTAGCAGATTTTCAGTAAGAAGATAAGTAATCTATGAAATGACATATATGTGTTTTAATGTACATTACCACATTAAACTAGAATTAATCATAAAGGGATAGATAGATAGATAGATAGATAGATAGATAGATAGATAGATAGATAGATAGATAGATAGATAGATAGATAGATAGATAGATAGATAGATAGATAGATAGATAGATAGATAGATAGATAGATAGATAGATAGATAGATAGATAGATATGAGATAGATAGATAGATAGATAGATAGATAGATAGATAGATAGATAGATAGATAGATAGATAGATAGATAGATAGATTAAAAGTGGGCCCATCCTTAAATTGTATCGCACAATATATAAGAATACAAATTAAAACTTCATCATTTAGGTTTTACGAAGAAATGTTAAGAATTCCAACTGTATATCAAATACCAATCCATCCTTATAGTTCTTTCAAGAGAAGGCAAGAAGCTGACACAGTAGATTAACTGTATTATGCGAGCGAAAAAACGGTGATCTATTAAATACACAATTTCTTCTATCTGTACAGTGAAGTCATTATATATCTCCCAAAGTGCTCTTTAAACCCTACATCACTTCTAGTCACAAAATGGTAAATCTTATCACTATTAAATTCGAATTCCAGCCCTACAGTGTCCCCTTTATGTAGAGCAGCATGATTGAGAGACTAGTACATTATGGAAATTTGATATGGATAAAACAACATGTAAAAGTTAGGAAAATCTGGAATTGTTTCTTCCATAGTTGCAATAGCTAATAGTATTTTACATACAATGATAATAAAACCGTTTATATGCTATAAAGAAATAAAGGATAATTCAAATTAGAAGATATAATCTCAGTAAGCAAAATACAATGCACCTTAAAATAATAACGTAAAAGCCAAACAAATGCATAATTCTAAATTTTATATTTGAGAGTTTTGGCGAGCCAGGCGGGTCTTTTTCCATATCACCACTGTTAATAAACTATGGTGTTTTTTTTATATTAAGGGCAGGTTAACACATTACTTCATCACTGTGGTTGACATTATATGGATTATCTAGAACTTAATGTCGAATTAAAACATTCTGGAAGCCTGTTTTATATATATATATATATATATATATATATATATATATATATATATATATATGTCATTACTTTCCGCAGTTTTGGACCCCTAGTCTATAGCTATAAATTATATTTTAATAACATTACAGAGCTTGGAAAGCAGTGCATAGAGCACCTCATAAATCTATATTATATCCATCCCCACATAAAACAATTTGACGTGTGAAATTTAAATTAGTAGTGACCTGTATTTCTTTATTCTCTGTTCTTCTTTGAGGCTGACTGTACACTATATATTTTTAATGTACATGAATGACAATTGCACTATGAAATAAATCATGAACATGCCCACAAAAGAATCCTGCTGGTAACAACAATCATATTGCTGAAGGCTACGTCTTAGTTTCAGCTCAACACTGCTGGTTTTCTGGAGAAATATATTATTCACCACAATGAACATGGAAATATTTGCCTATTCAAACATATATGGCAGTGTTTGAAATTTGCTGTATTATTCTAAGAGTATAATTACCAATCAGAAAAGCAATTAATAGAACTCACTTGTGTTATGATGTGACATTATAATATACATATGATATAATGACATAATATGTGAGCTCTGCCTATATGTGTATAAACTAGTAAGAGGTTTATAGATGCAATAGATATTAATGTATATATGCTAGACAGAAGAACATGTTTCTTATTATTTTATCTGTAAACATGTTTATCCAATGATTACTGACAAATACATAATTCTTACAATATTTTTAATAATGCGCTAACCCCAAAGAAACTTTCATGTTTCTGAATGGAACTTATATAACACTCCTCCTGTGCTATACCCCAGGCCAAATTATTTCATTTAAATCAAAATGTAATTAATGATAAGAACAGATGTTTTATTTAATAATATAAGTTCTGAATATCAAATGTACATGTGTGAGCTTTATAAGTTATGTTAATCGAATTCAGAAGTGCATAGATGGATATTTAAACATAAATAGATAGAAAAAAAAATTGATATATGGATAGATATGAGATAAAATAGATAGAATATTGATAATACAGATCGGAAATAGATAGATGGATGGATAGATAGATAGATGATAGATAGATAGATAGATAGATAGATAGATAGATAGATAGATAGATAGATAGATAGATAGATAGATAGATAGATAGATAGATAGATAGATGATAGATAGATAGATAGATAGATATGAGATAGATAGATAGATAGATAGATAGATAGATAGATAGATAGATAGATAGATAGATAGATAGATAGATAGATAGATAGATAGATAGATAGATAGATAGATATGAGATAGATAGATAGATAGATAGATAGATATGAGATAGATAGATAGATAGATAGATAGATAGATAGATAGATAGATAGATAGATAGATAGATAGATAGATAGATAGATAGATAGATAAATAGATAGATAGATAGATAGATAGATAGATAGATAGATAGATAGATAGATAGATAGATAGATAGATAGATAGATAGATAGATAGATAGATAGATAGATAGATAGATAGATAGATAGATATGAGATAGATAGAGATAGATAGAGATAGATAGATAGATAGATAGATAGATAGATAGATAGATAGATAGATAGATAGATAGATAGATAGATAGATAGATAGATAGATAGATAGATAGATGATAGATAGATAGATAGATAGATAGATAGATAGATAGATAGATAGATAGATAGATAGATGATAGATAGATAGATAGATAGATAGATAGATAGATAGATAGATAGATAGATAGATAGATAGATAGATAGATAGATAGATAGATAGATAGATAGATGATAGATAGATAGATAGATAGATAGATAGATAGATAGATAGATAGATAGATAGATAGATAGATAGATAGATAGATAGATAGATAGATAGATATGAGATAGATAGATAGATAGATAGATAGATAGATAGATAGATAGATAGATAGATAGATAGATAGATGATAGATAGATAGATAGATAGATAGATAGATAGATAGATGATAGATAGATAGATAGATAGATAGATAGATAGATAGATAGATAGATAGATAGATAGATAGATAGATAGATAGATAGATAGATAGATAGATGATAGATAGATAGATAGATAGATAGATAGATAGATAGATAGATAGATAGATAGATAGATAGATAGATAGATAGATAGATAGATAGATAGATAGATATGAGATAGATAGATAGATAGATAGATAGATAGATAGATAGATAGATAGATAGATAGATAGATAGATAGATAGATAGATAGATAGATAGATAGATAGATAGATAGGCACATAAAAAGTTACATTATTACTACTGCATTATCACATGACTGCTATATTGAGTTTAATAAAACTGAAAATTACAATAGAATATAAGAAGAATATTAGAATGATGGACAAAATTAAGGGTCTAAAGGAGCATTTTAGACTCCGGTGAACATTACAAAGCATAAAGGAATAATGTGGAGTCTAAAGACACAATGTTAAGGTCTAAAGTATCATTTTATCTTCTAAAGGAACATTGTTGAGTCTTACATTTTTTTTTGAAGATTTCCAAATAAAATTTGAGACACTAAGGAGAATTGTAGAGATTGAAGCAATAATGTGGAGTTCCAAGAAACACTGTTAAGGTTTTAAGGAGCAATCAGGGGTCTAAAAAGAACCTTTAAAAGTTTGAGGGAACATTGTACAGTCTAAAGGAAAATGTTACAGTCTACACTACACTGTACTATACTAAGCAATACCATACTACACTACACTACACTACACTACACTGTACTATACTAAGCAATACCATACTACACTACACTACACTACACTACACTGAACTATACTAAGCAATACCATACTACACTACACTACACTACACTACACTACACTACACTACACTACACTGAACTATACTAAGCAATACCATACTACACTACACTACACTACACTACACTACACTACACTGTACTATACTAAGCAATACCATACTACACTACACTACACTACACTACACTACACTACACTGTACTATACTAAGCAATACCATACTACACTACACTACACTACACTACACTACACTGAACTATACTAAGCAATACCATACTACACTACACTACACTACACTACACTACACTACACTACACTGTACTATACTAAGCAATACCATACTACACTACACTACACTACACTACACTGAACTATACTAAGCAATACCATACTACACTACACTACACTACACTACACTACACTACACTACACTGTACTATACTAAGCAATACCATACTACACTACACTACACTACACTACACTACACTACACTACACTGTACTATACTAAGCAATACCATACTACACTACACTACACTACACTACACTGAACTATACTAAGCAATACCATACTACACTACACTACACTACACTACACTACACTACACTGTACTATACTAAGCAATACCATACTACACTACACTACACTACACTACACTATACTACACTACACTGTACTATACTAAGCAATACCATACTACACTACACTACACTACACTACACTACACTGTACTATACTAAGCAATACTACACTACACTACACTACACTACACTGTACTATACTAAGCAATACCATACTACACTACACTACACTATACTACACTACACTACACTACACTGTACTATACTAAGCAATACTATACTGCACTACACTACACTACACTACACTACACTACACTGTACTATACTAAGCAATACCATACTACACTACACTACACTACACTACACTGTACTATACTAAGCAATACCATACTACACTACACTACACAGTACTATACTAAGCAATACTATACTGCACTACACTACACTACACTACACTGTACTATACTAAGCAATACCATACTACACTACACTACACTACACTACACTACACTGTACTATACTAAGCAATACCATACTACACTACACTACACTACACTGTACTATACTAAGCAATACCATACTGCACTACACTACACTACACTGTACTATACTAAGCAATACCATACTACACTACACTACACTACACTACACTACACTACACTACACTGTACTATACTAAGCAATACCATACTACACTACACTACACTACACTACACTACACTGTACTATACTAAGCAATATCATACTACACTACACTACACTACACTACACTGACCTATACTAAGCAATACTATACTATACCATACTGCACTACACTACACTACACTGTACTATACTAAGCAATACCATACTACACTACACTACACTACACTACACTACACTACACTGTACTATACTAAGCAATACCATACTACACTACACTACACTACACTACACTACACTACACTGTACTATACTAAGCAATACTATACTGCACTACACTACACTGTACTATACTAAGCAATACCATACTACACTACACTACACTATACTACACTACACTACACTACACTACACTACACTATACTAAGCAATACTATACTGCACTACACTACACTGTACTATACTAAGCAATACCATACTATACTACACTACACTACTCTACACTACACTATACTACACTGTACTATACTAAGCAATACCATACTACACTACACTACACTACACTACACTACACTGTACTATACTAAGCAATACCATACTACACTACACTACACTACACTACACTGTACTATACTAAGCAATACCATACTACACTACACTACACTACACTACACTACACTATACTACACTACACTACACTACACTACACTACACTGACCTATACTAAGCAATACTATACTGCACTACACTACACTACACTTTACTATACTAAACAATACCATACTACACTACACTACACTACACTACACTACACTACACTACACTGTACTATACTAAGCAATATTATACTACACTACACTGTACTATACTAAGCAATACCATACTACACTACACTACACTATACTACACTACACTACACTACACTACACTACACTGTACTATACTAAGCAATACCATACTACACTACACTACACTACATTACACTGTACTATACTAAGCAATACCATACTACACTACACTACACTATACTACACTGTACTATGCTAAGCAATACCATACTACACTACACTACACTACACTACACTACACTACAATACACTACACTGTACTATACTAAGCAATACCATACTACACTACACTACACTTTACTATACTAAGCAATACCATACTACACTACACTACACTACACTACACTGTACTATACTAAGCAATACCATACTACACTACACTACACTACACTGTACTATACTAAGCAATACCATACTACACTACACTACACTACGCTGTACTATACTAAGCAATACCATACTACACTACACTACACTACACTACACTGTACTATACTAAGCAATACCATACTACACTACACTACACTACACTATACTACACTACACTACACTGTACTATACTAAGCAATATCATACTGCACTACACTACACTACACTACACTGTACTATACTAGGCAATACCATACTACACTACACTACACTGTACTACACTACACTACACTACACTACACTGTACTATACTAAGCAATATCATACTGCACTACACTACACTACACTACACTACACTACACTACACTGTACTATACTAAGCAATACCATACTACACTACACTACACTACACTACACTATACTACACTACACTACACTACACTATACTATACTAAGCAATACCATACTACACTACACTGTACTACACTACACTACACTACACTACACTGTACTATACTAAGCAATACCATACTACACTACACTACACTACACTACAATATACTACACTGTACTATACTAAGCAATACCATACTACACTACACTACACTACACTGTACTGTACTATACTACACTACACTATACTATACTACACTACACTACACTATACTACACTACACTACACTGTACTATACTAAGCAATACCATACTACACTACACTACACTACACTGTACTATACTAAGCAATACCATACTACACTACACTACACTACACTGTACTATACTAAGCAATATCATACTACACTACACTACACTACACTGTACTATACTAAGCAATACCATACTACACTACACTACACTATACTACACTACACTACACTGTACTATACTAAGCAGTACCATACTACACTACACTACACTACATTACACTACACTGTACTATACTAAGCAATACTACACTACACTACACTAAACTACACTACACTGTACTATACTAAGCAATACCATACTACACTACACTACACTACACTGTACTATACTAAGCAATACCATACTACACTACACTACACTACACTATACTACACTACACTACACTACACTACACTGTACTATACTAAGCAAAACTATACTACACTACACTACACTATACTACACTGCACTACATTACACTATACTACACTACACTGCACTACACTGTACTATACTAAGCAATGCTACACTACACTATACTATACCACACTACACTACACTGTACTATACTAAGCAAAACTATACTACACTACACTACAATGTACTATACTAAGCAATACTACACTGCACTACACTACACTGTACTATACTAAGCAATACCATACTACACTACACTACACTACACTACACTACACTACACTACACTGTACTATACTAAGCAATACCATACTACACTACACTACACTACACTACACTACACTGTACTATACTAAGCAATACCATACTACACTACACTACACTACACTACACTGTACTATACTAAGCAATACCATACTACACTACACTACACTACACTATACTACACTACACTACACTACACTACACTACACTACACTGACCTATACTAAGCAATACTATACTGCACTACACTACACTACACTTTACTATACTAAGCAATACCATACTACACTACACTATACTACACTACACTGAACTATACTAAGCAATATTATACTACACTACACTGACCTATACTAAGCAATACTATACTGCACTACACTACACTACACTTTACTATACTAAGCAATACCATACTACACTACACTACACTACACTACACTGTACTATACTAAGCAATACCATACTACACTACACTACACTACACTGTACTATACTAAGCAATACCATACTACACTACACTATACTACACTACACTACACTATACTACACTGTACTATGCTAAGCAATACCATACTACACTACACTACACTACACTATACTACACTACACTACACTACACTGTACTATACTAAGCAATACCATACTACACTACACTACAATACACTACACTGTACTATACTAAGCAATACCATACTACACTACACTACACTACACTACACTACACTACACTGTACTATACTAAGCAATACCATACTACACTACACTGTACTATACTAAGCAATACCATACTACACTACACTACACTACACTACACTACACTACACTACACTGTACTATACTAAGCAATACCATACTACACTACACTACAATACACTACACTGTACTATACTAAGCAATACCATACTACACTACACTACACTACACTACACTACACTGTACTATACTAAGCAATACCATACTACACTACACTACACTACACTACACTACACTGTACTATACTAAGCAATACCATACTACACTACACTACACTACACTACACTACACTACACTACACTACGCTGTACTATACTAAGCAATACCATACCACACTACACTACACTACACTACACTGTACTATACTAAGCAATACCATACTGCACTACACTACACTACACTACACTACACTGTACTATACTAAGCAATATCATACTGCACTACACTACACTACACTACACTACACTACACTGTACTATACTAAGCAATACCATACTACACTACACTACCCTACACTACACTACACTACACTACACTATACTATACTAAGCAATACCATACTACACTACACTACACTACACTGTACTGTACTATACTACACTACACTATACTATACTACACTACACTACACTATACTACACTACACTACACTGTACTATACTAAGCAATACCATACTACACTACACTACACTACACTGTACTATACTAAGCAATACCATACTACACTACACTACACTACACTGTACTATACTAAGCAATATCATACTACACTACACTACACTACACTGTACTATACTAAGCAATACCATACTACACTACACTACACTATACTACACTACACTACACTGTACTATACTAAGCAGTACCATACTACACTACACTACACTACATTACACTACACTGTACTATACTAAGCAATACTACACTACACTACACTAAACTACACTACACTGTACTATACTAAGCAATACCATACTACACTACACTACACTACACTGTACTATACTAAGCAATACCATACTACACTACACTACACTACACTATACTACACTACACTACACTACACTACACTGTACTATACTAAGCAAAACTATACTACACTACACTACACTATACTACACTGCACTACATTACACTATACTACACTACACTGCACTACACTGTACTATACTAAGCAATGCTACACTACACTATACTATACCACACTACACTACACTGTACTATACTAAGCAAAACTATACTACACTACACTACAATGTACTATACTAAGCAATACTACACTGCACTACACTACACTGTACTATACTAAGCAATACCATACTACACTACACTACACTACACTACACTACACTACACTACACTGTACTATACTAAGCAATACCATACTACACTACACTACACTACACTACACTACACTGTACTATACTAAGCAATACCATACTACACTACACTACACTACACTACACTGTACTATACTAAGCAATACCATACTACACTACACTACACTACACTATACTACACTACACTACACTACACTACACTACACTACACTGACCTATACTAAGCAATACTATACTGCACTACACTACACTACACTTTACTATACTAAGCAATACCATACTACACTACACTATACTACACTACACTGAACTATACTAAGCAATATTATACTACACTACACTGACCTATACTAAGCAATACTATACTGCACTACACTACACTACACTTTACTATACTAAGCAATACCATACTACACTACACTACACTACACTACACTGTACTATACTAAGCAATACCATACTACACTACACTACACTACACTGTACTATACTAAGCAATACCATACTACACTACACTATACTACACTACACTACACTACACTACACTGTACTATACTAAGCAATACCATACTACACTACACTACACTACACTACACTGTACTATACTAAGCAATACCATACTACACTACACTACACTACACTGTACTATACTAAGCAATACCATACTACACTACACTATACTACACTACACTACACTATACTACACTGTACTATGCTAAGCAATACCATACTACACTACACTACACTACACTATACTACACTACACTACACTACACTGTACTATACTAAGCAATACCATACTACACTACACTACAATACACTACACTGTACTATACTAAGCAATACCATACTACACTACACTACACTACACTACACTACACTACACTGTACTATACTAAGCAATACCATACTACACTACACTGTACTATACTAAGCAATACCATACTACACTACACTACACTACACTACACTACACTACACTACACTGTACTATACTAAGCAATACCATACTACACTACACTACAATACACTACACTGTACTATACTAAGCAATACCATACTACACTACACTACACTACACTACACTACACTGTACTATACTAAGCAATACCATACTACACTACACTACACTACACTACACTACACTGTACTATACTAAGCAATACCATACTACACTACACTACACTACACTACACTACACTACACTACACTACGCTGTACTATACTAAGCAATACCATACCACACTACACTACACTACACTACACTGTACTATACTAAGCAATACCATACTGCACTACACTACACTACACTACACTACACTACACTGTACTATACTAAGCAATATCATACTGCACTACACTACACTACACTACACTACACTACACTGTACTATACTAAGCAATACCATACTACACTACACTACCCTACACTACACTACACTACACTACACTACACTATACTATACTAAGCAATACCATACTACACTACACTACACTACACTACACTGTACTATACTAAGCAATACCATACTACACTACACTACACTACACTACACTACACTGTACTTTACTAAGCAATACCATACTACACTACACTACACTACACTACACTACACTACACTACACTACACTGTACTATACTAAGCAATACCATACTACACTACACTACACTACACTACACTGTACTATACTAAGCAATACCATACTACACTACACTACACTACACTACACTGTACTATACTAAGCAATACCATACTACACTACACTACACTACACTACACTGTACTATACTAAGCAATACCATACTACACTACACTATACTACACTACACTACACTGTACTATACTAAGCAGTACCATACTACACTACACTACACTACACTACATTACACTACACTGTACTATACTAAGCAATACTACACTACACTACACTACACTACACTAAACTACACTGTACTATACTAAGCAATACCATACTACACTACACTACACTACACTACACTGTACTATACTAAGCAATACCATACTACACTACACTACACTACACTACACTACAATGTACTATACTAAGCAATACTATACTGCACTACACTACACTACACTACACTGTACTATACTAAGCAAAACTATACTACACTACACTACACTATACTACACTACACTGTACTATACTAAGCAATACCATACTACACTACACTACACTACACTACACTGTACTATACTAAGCAATACCATACTACACTACACTACACTATACTACACTACACTACACTGTACTATACTAAGCAAAACTATACTACACTATACTACACTACACTACACTACACTGTACTATACTAAGCAATACCATACTACACTACACTACAATACACTACACTACACTACACTACACTACACTGTACTATACTAAGCAATACCATACTACACTACACTACACTACACTACACTACACTGTACTATACTAAGCAATACCATACTACACTACACTACACTACACTACACTACACTACACTGAACTATACTAAGCAATACCATACTACACTACACTACACTACACTACACTACACTGTACTATACTAAGCAAAACTATACTACACTACACTACACTATACTACACTACACTGCACTACACTGTACTATACTAAGCAATGCTACACTACACTACACTATACTAAGCAAAACTATGCTACACTACACTACACTACAATGTACTATACTAAGCAATACTATACTGCACTACACTACACTACACTACACTACACTGTACTATACTAAGCAATACCATACTACACTACACTACACTACACTACACTACACTGTACTATACTAAGCAATACTATACTGCACCACACTACACTACACTACACTACACTACACTACACTACACTACACTACACTACACTATACTATACCACACTACACTGCACTATACTGAACTATACTAAGCAAAACTATACTACACTATACTACACTACAGTACACTATGCTACACTACACTATACTATACTACACTACACTACACTATACTAAGCAATGCTATACTATACTACACTACACTGCACTATACTGAACTATACTAAGCAAAACTATACTACACTATACTACACTACAGTACACTATGCTACACTACACTATACTATACTATACTATACTACACTACACTAAACTATACTACACTACAATACACTATATTATACTATACTATACTGCACTATACTGAGCCATACTAAGCAATACTATACTACACTACACTACATTATACTATATTATACTATACTTTACTACACAATATTATACTATACCATACTATACTTTACTACACTACACTATACTATACTACACTGCACTGCATTACACTATACTTTACTACACTACACTATACTGCACTATACTATACTATACTATACTATACTATACTATGCTATACCACACTAAACTATACTTCACTACACTATACTATACTATACTACACTACACACTACACTATACTATACGGCACTGTATTATAATACACTATACTATTCTATACCACACTATACTAAAGTATAGTATAGTATAGTATAGTATACTTCACTACACTATGATATGCAATACTATACTACACTACACTACACTATATTACACTATACTACACTACACTGTGCTATATTGCACTACACTACACTATACTATTATATTCTATACTACACTAAACTAGGCTATACTATACTTCACTACACTATACTATGATATTCAATACTATATAACACTACACTATATTACACTACACTATACTATGATATGCAATACTATACAACACTACACTATATTACACTACACTACACTATACTTCACTACACTATACTATGATATTCAATACTATATTACACTACACTATATTACACTACACTACACTATACTATGATATGCAATACTATACAACACTACACTATATTACACTACACTACACTATACTATGATATGCAATACTATACAACACTACACTATATTACACTACACTACACTATACTTCACTACACTATACTATGATATGCAATACTATATAACACTACACTATATTACACTACACTACACTATACTATGATATTCAATACTATATAACACTACACTATATTACACTTCACTACACTATACTATGATATTCAATACTATATAACACTACACTATATTACACTACACTACACTATGCTATGATATGCAATACTATACAACACTACACTATATTACACTACACTACACTATACTATGATATGCAATACTATACAACACTACACTATATTACACTACACAACACTATACTTCACTACACTATATTACACTACACTACACTATACTTCACTACACTATATTACACTACACTACACTATACTTCACTACACTATACTTTGATATGCAATACTATACTACACAACACTATACTATACTACACTATGCTAAACTATATTACACTGCACTATACTTACACTACACTACACCATTCTATGCTATACCAAACTATACATTACTACAGTATACTACACTACTCTTTACTATGCTATATTACACTATACTTTGCTATATAAACTATACTACCCTATATTACACTATACTACACTACACCTTACTATACTATACCGCACTACACTATATTACACTATACTACACTACACCTTACTATACTATACCACACTACACTATATTACACTATACTATACTACACTACATTATACTACACTATGCTATATTACACTATATTATGCTATACTACACTACACTAATATACTACACAATATTATACTATATTACACAACAATACACTACACTACTCTACACTATTCTATACTATACTATACTATACTATACTATACTACCCTATAATATACTATGCTCTACTGTAGTAGTCTATTATACACTACACTATACTATACTACACTACTTTATACTATACTATTTTCTACCATAGTAATCTATTATACACTACACTATACTATACTACGCTATACTATACTATACTATACTCTACTATAGTACTCTATTATACACTACACTATACTATACTATACTCTACTATAGTACTCTATTATACACTACACTATACTATACTATACTCTACTATAGTACTCTATTATACACTACACTATACTATACTATACACTACTACACTACACTACCCGATACTATACTATGCTCTACTATAGTACTCTATTATACACTACGCTATACTATACCCCACTACACTACACTACCCGATACTATACTATGCTCTACTATAGTACTCTATTATACACTACACTATACTATACTACGCTATACTATACTATACTATGCTCTACTATAGTACTCTATTATACACTACACTATACTATGCTCTACTATAGTACTCTATTATACACTACACTATACTATACACTACTACTGTACACTACCCGATACTATACTATACTATGCTCTACTATAGTACTCTATTATACACTACACTATACTATACTATACTCTACTATAGTACTCTATTATACACTACACTATACTATGCTCTACTATAGTACTCTATTATACACTACACTATACTATACTCTACTATAGTACTCTATTATACACTACACTATACTATGCTCTACTATAGTACTCTATTATACACTACACTATACTATACTCTACTATAGTACTCTATTATACACTACACTATACTATGCTCTACTATAGTACTCTATTATACACTACACTATACTATACTATGCTCTACTATAGTACTCTATTATACACTACACTATACTATACACTACTACTGTACACTACCCGATACTATACTATACTATGCTCTACTATAGTACTCTATTATACACTACACTATACTATACACTACTACTGTACACTACCCGATACTATACTATACTATGCTCTACTATAGTACTCTATTATACACTACACTATACTATACACTACTACTGTACACTACCCGATACTATACTATACTATGCTCTACTATAGTACTCTATTATACACTACACTATACTATACTATACACTACTACTGTACACTACCCGATACTATACTATACTATGCTCTACTATAGTACTCTATTATACACTACACTATACTATACTATACTCTACTATAGTACTCTATTATACACTACGCTATACTATACTACGCTATACTATACTATACTATACTATACTATGCTCTACTATAGTACTCTATTATACACTACGCTATACTATACTACACTACTTTATACTATACTATACTATACTATACTCTACTATAGTACTCTATTATACACTACACTATACTATACACTACTACTGTACACTACCCGATACTATACTATGCTCTTCTATAGTACTCTATTATACACTACGCTATACTATACTCCACTACACTACACTACCCGATACTATACTATGCTCTTCTATAGTACTCTATTATACACTACGCTATACTATACCCCACTACACTACACTACCCGATACTATACTATGCTCTACTATAGTACTCTATTATACACTACACTATACTATACCCCACTACACTATACTACCCGATACTATACTATGCTCTACTATAGTACTCTATTATACACTACACTATACTATACCCCACTACACTATACTACCCGATACTATACTATGCTCTTCTATAGTACTCTATTATACACTACGCTATACTATACCCCACTACACTACACTACCCGATACTATACTATGCTCTACTATAGTACTCTATTATACACTACACTATACTATACCCCACTACACTATACTACCCGATACTATACTATGCTCTACTATAGTACTCTATTATACACTACACTATACTATACTATACTCTACTATAGTACTCTATTATACACTACACTATACTATACCCCACTACACTATGCTCTAATATAGTATTCTCTACTGTACTGTACTATATTATTCAACACTATACCATCCTGTACTCTATTATAATCCTCTACACTATATTATACTGCTTTCAAATATACCATGATATACTATAGTACCCAATTTGACACTGTATTACACTATACTTTACAACACTGCCCTATACTATGCCATACTATACTGTACTATATTATACTGCATTATATTACACTGTACTCTCCTATACTTTACTACTCTTTGATGTACTATTTTATACTATAGCACTTCTCTACGCTATCTTATAGCACTACATTATCATAATACAATATGCTATACTATATTATACCCCACATTATACAAAATGCCATAGCACACTTCATTTCATTCATAAAAAATCGAAGTCATATGGATTAAATGTTCTGAACCAGAAGTGAGGCGAGTTACGCTGGTGCTACCTGTTAATAATGTACTCTTAGCTCATATGTTCACGCTCTATATAATAATGGGAATATATACATGTGCATTATCCATCCCCCACAATGATCCTATTATTGTTCTTATTAAACAGGTTCTCCATAGAGCTTAGAGAGGGGCAGCTACCTCCATACTTGTATCTATCACACATTGGTAATGTGGTGGGGACATGCTCTGCCCAATGTATTAAGGACATGCAGTGAATCATACTTGAAGCCTCCTATTTATCCTGTGCCCTGGCATCCTGGCACTGATGCATGGCGCTATACTAAGTGCCAGTTATTACTCTACTTAGGCAATGGGAACATATTATATGTTGATGGGATGAAGTAACAGGCGGAGCGTCTTTCCCTTATAATGACTGAAGCCTCCTGTACACCCTGTGCCCTGACATTGATAAATGGCGCTCTGCTGGGTGGCAGATATTTCTCCAGTGATGCAATAGGAACATGTTACGTGTTTACGGGATGAAGTGATGGGTGAAGTGATTTCCCCCTTGTAATGATTATAATCGTGCATATACCCTGTGCCCAGGCATCTTGGCATTAATTAATAACCCTCTGCTAAGTGGCATATATTAGTCTAGTGATGGAGTAGGGACATGCTTTGTCTGTTTTTATGGGACGAAGTGAGAGGGTAGAGTATTTATCTGTTATAATGACTAAAGTCTCCTATACACCCTGTGCCCTGGCATCCTGGCATTGATACCTGAGTGTCAGATAATATTTTAGTGATGTAGTAGGAACATCTTATGTGTCTATCGGATGAAGTGATGGTTGGAGTGGACTTTCCCCTTACAATGATTGAATTCTCCCATGTACCCCTTACATTGGCATCCTGGCATTTATAGATGGCTTTTGGCTGAGTGGCAGATATAATTTTAGTCAAGTAGTAGGGACATGTTATATGGGGTGGAGTGCCGATTCCTTATAATGACCAAAGTCTCCCATGTACCCTGTGCCCTGGCATTCTGGCATTGGTACATGGCTTTTTTGGAGTGGCACATTATGTTAGTGTTCTAGTAGGAACATGTTATGTGCCTAAGGGAGGAAGTGATGGGTGGAGTGACCTTCCCTTATAATGACTGAAGCCTCCCATGTACCCCTTATATTGGCATCCTGGCATTTATAGATGGCTTTTGGCTGAGTGGCAGATATTATTTTAGTGATGTAGTAGGGACATGTTATATGTCTATGGGTTGTCTATGGGGTGGAGTGCCGATTCCTTATAATGACCGAAGTCTCCCATGTACCCTGTGCCCTGGCATCCTGGCATTGGTACATGGCCTTTTTTGAGTGGCACATATTATGTTAGTGATCTAGTAGGAACATGTTATGTGCCTAAGGGATGAAGTGATGGGTGGAGTGACCTTCCCTTATAATGACTGAAGCCACCCATGTACCCCTTATATTGGCATCCTGGCATTTATACATGCCCCTCTGCTAAGTGGCAGATATTAGTCAAGTGATCTAGTAGGAACATGTCATGAGTTTATGGGATGAAGCGACGGGTGGAGTGTCTTTCCTTATGATGATTAAAGCCTCCCATACACTCCTTGCCCTGTCATCTTGGCATAGACGCATGAATGGCCCTCTGTTAAGTGGAAGATATTACTCCAGCGACTCAGGCCCGGCCTAGAGTTTTTTAACCAAATAAGATCTGACGTCTCTATCTAGAAGTAAACGCCCGCCATCCGCACGTCAGTCACCTCTAAGCGATTTGACAATCTCAAGATCTTATAAAACTGAAAGGAGTTCAGATCATATTAATTCCCCAAAAATGTTTTTGATTCAAAGTAGTTTGTATTTTATGTTGCCAAGGGCAAACGGAAGAAAAAAAACCTTGTTGCCGGTAGTCTTGTCCTCTCTTCATGGCCTAGAGGCGATAGTAGTATTTAAGCTGTTTGAAATCTGCCTGCGGCGTCCAGGCTGCATGATCACAAAGAGGAACATGAGTTTTTTTGGACTCCATCATCGAGATCTCATGAAACGATACGGGCCAAAATGTCACCATGTTATTTTTTATTTCCCTTTGTCTCAAAATATTTAAAACCTCCACCCCACCTTACGCATTAAG
>NC_134690.1:21623264-21628264 GCF_050947455.1 Rhinoderma darwinii
TCATAACTATTACATTTTATTTCATTGATAGGCTAGACATTTTTATTTTGAATCCAAACTTTAGCCATACTCTTAATACCATTATATTTAATTCATATTTTATTTCTAATTTTCAAATTTCAAAATTATAGATTTTTTTTGCCTAAATTATTATTATTATTTTTAGATTTATGTACTTGTTTCTTATAATTTCAACCTAATTTATTTTTTCTTAGTCTTAGTTAAGTTTATGTGATTTTTTTTCTGTCTCTATGTAAATAAAAATCTACAGATGAGGGAGAACATACGGCAAGTGACTTTATTAAACAGATATTTTATACTATATTTATATATTTGTACGCAGTAGTGTGTGTGTGTGTGTGTGTGTGTGTGTGTGTGTGTGTGTGTGTGTGTGTGTGTGTGTATCTATATATATATATATATAGATATATATATAGATATATATACACACACATATTTGTGCATATATATATACATACATATGTGTATATATATATACATATATATATATATATATATATATATATATACTCGCACATACATATTTATCTATATATATATATATATATATATATATGTATATATAAATATATATATATATATATATATATATATATATACAGACACACTAATTTTGAGCATTGAAGACCATATTCCCAGCCACACCCAAACTAAAAGGCGATTTTTTACAGATTACTGACATGAATGATGGTGTAATATAAAGTAGTATTTCTTACCTGGAAATCGTCCCCTCCAGCACCTGCAAGACCCAAGCTGGATCCGGGTAAAAGCCTTTGATCTGGGTGCATGCCATACTGAGATCCATGGCTCATAAGAGACAAGTCATGCCGTCTGTAGGCATCTAGACACCCAAAGTCTCTCCTCTGATCGTCCAGGCAGGAAGACTTGAGTGCCCGGGCATTATGGAGGTTAATAAAATCTGTAGGCTCCCCATGGTGTATCTGCTGGTAGTATTGCTGGGAATGATGCAAGGAGTTTAAGGAGTACGCGTCAGGATTGACCGCCGGGTGGCTATGCTGGAACTCATAGTGGAAGGATTGATGGTGGAGAGGGGTATACTGGTGATTTGCAGAAAAATATGGGGAAGCAAACTCAGTTCCAGTGGTGGAATAAGTTAGAGGAGATGTGGAAGAATAGGCGACACTGGAGTTGGCCACAGACTCCAGACACCCAAGCTGCATCAAACGGTAACTGTTTGATCCATCATGACGTATCTAGAAGGAAGGGAAAGAAAAAGACAGGAAAAAATAGGTTTGTCATTTAAAATAGCAAGTACGGACAGCAGAGCCTTGTATTCCTAGTCCTCAACCACTCAAGTCTTCTCATTCAGGTGCAACTATAGTCAAGCAACACAATAGAAATGCAATTACTCCTACAAGCTCATGCCAAGGTTCCTATATCCCACTATCACCAACCATAAGACCCTAAACACAAAACCCTACAACTGATCTCCCCTAAATAAACACACACACAACACACACACCCCATCTTCCCCACACAAGCCTCTGAGTCTGTCTATCAAAGCATCTGATGTTGGAAATGATCACTTGGAGATATAGCATGCCCCCCTATGCTGTAGCGCTTTATTAGGGATTATTTTTCCCCTACTTTTCGTTATAACAACTGTTGTATTGCAGAATGCCATTCCAGACGACAGATGTCATAACGAATTTCCTTCCTTCTCTTCTTCTGTAACTTTTTTTTTTTTTTTTGTGAGAAGCCTATATTCATTGACTGTAACGGTTACAACAAGGATTAGGGGGGTCAGAGTCATGGAAACATAACATAACTAGCAAAGAAAGAAAGATAAAATATACCTCTGAATCATGGACCAGTCCTGGGAATGAGGTTGACATGTTTGCCTTTTTTGTATAGATTAATCTAGAAAGAAATTAGCTTCTCCTATAAGAATCCTCTCCTGTAGGTTCTCCAGAAGATAATGCAGGGCTTGCAGAAGCACCAGATAGACCTTCTTTCGCCTACTCTCCCTCAAAAAGCTGCAGGAAAAAAATTTCCCCTCTGCTCAAAACCAGCTCCCTGGATCAGATTTTGTAGTTGCTGGATAATTCTTTAGCTGATGTCGTAGGTCCCTTGGCAATATAGAAGTTTTGAAAATTAAGCATCAGCAGTGAGAAATGGGAGGACAATAGATAGAGCAGCTTCATCCCAAGAGACAAGGAATAAATATTGTATCTTCCCCTAATAGGGATCTCTGGGATCTTTCGACATTTTATCCATTTCTTTCTAATCTTATTGCTTTAACTTTGCTGAGGTCGATGCTATTTTATTGTGAATTTTTAGGCTGTTTTTTATTGGTTTATTGGGTTGAAAAAAATGCAACCCTGACCTGATAGGAAATATTTGGAGACAAATGAAAACAACGCACAATATTATCAAAACAAAAGCTTCAATGTAACAACAACATTTTTTTTTAATATTTGTAAATACAGCATAAAATAAAGCAAATATTGCTACAATCTAGGAATAATAGAAATAATAATACAAGTAATGATAGAAATCTGTATAATTTTTGCTCTGCTTTTGGAAGAACGGCTGAATTGAGTCTGAAACCTTTCCCTGTGTTTCACATTGTAGCGAATTCTATTGTAACTGGCTGAATTTTGATACATTATGATACATGTTTATACTATGTCAATTTATAGTTGACACAAAGCAAACAGGTTGTATAGACACAGGGCATTTCAATGTAGGAATACATGTGAACAAATAGACTAGGAATTTAGGCAGCCTTGCATGTGTGGATTGTGATAATAGACAAGTCCTCAGAAGTAGAGACACAGCCGGAAGACATAAGAGTGAGACTGGTTTTTAATTGGGATTTAATATGGTCTTGCTTTCAAGTGTTAAAATGAGGAAGGTGTCTTAATAAGGGGCCGCAGGCAAACAAAGACGAGAGGCTCTTTCTTGCAAGCAGGAAGGGTCATGATTTAGTAGGGTTGGCTAGACTCTTAAATGTCTTAAGAAGCTGTCATTCAAGTGCCTCTCTTCTTAATGGACAAAGGCACACGCCTAGAACCAAGGCTCATTGTGTGAAGTAGAAAAGTGCATCTCAGTAGCCCTCATAGGGGTCAACAGCAAAGCATTATCTACGTGTTATTAGCAGCCTCATCAAGCCAATGTGCTCCATTTCACTTAATCAAATAAAACACAAGGAGGAGGAGGAGGACTGAAGAAGGCAGGACATCCTGGATAACGTCACCATGAATGGGAGGAGGAGGAGGAGGAAGAGAAGAAGCCAAGACTCAAGAAACTTGTGTGCAACCTACAGAAACACAAAAATACAATATCTAACATGGAATATGGAGAAGATGCTGGGGGTGGATGGAGATTTTCTAGAGGAGGATGAAGCATATTTATCAACATCTGGTTGCTTGTTGGTATGGCTTGTGTATCACCATCCCATCCCCACCGAGGTGCAGGTGTTTGTTATGTCAACTTTGCTTTTAGTTGGGTGTGTTTGCAACAAGTTATAATAAACTATTTAAAATTAATAATATTAATACTAATAATAATAATAATATGTATAGAATATTTCAACATGTGTATATATATGTATCATATAGTCTAGGATATACCACGCTGCTGCTCTTGACTTCTCTGTATAAATCTCCCCCTAGGTGTAAACTTTATTTCCACAGAAAGCCAAATCCCACACAACTGTTATGTAATAATTGGACAAAAATGAAAACATCTGTTATCACTGAGCAGGGCTGAGAAATCTTACTTCACTTTCTGGATTTATTTTGCCCTTATGCAATGTTATAATTTTTCTGTCCCAACTTGTGTCTTTTGTAATAACTCTTGCGTCTTTTGGGATTCTCATTTGTGTAATGATAACTGTTATGTTTTTTGTCATACCTGTATGTTATAAGGGACGTCATGTGTGTCTTATATCATAACTATTGAGTATTTTGTCATACATTTGATTTACCTTTTTGTCATACCTTTTTAATCACTTCTGTTATGTTTTGTAGCCTCATGCCTTTTGTTAACGTTTACTTTTTGTCAAAATTTCTTTTGTCATACTCATTTTTGTGTAATAACTGGTCAATCTTTAGTCATAATTCTCTACTATGTATTATTTCATGTGATGTCATATCTTATAACTCATAACATTGTTTTATACTTTTTTTTTCTGTCGTAACTTTTGTCATTTCACTCTTCAGTCCTCCTACGTGCGTGTTATGTTATGTTCGTGTTTCTATAATTACTGGTGTGTCTTTTGTCATATTTCTTTTATCTGTTGTAATTTTCATGTTTGTGTCATAACTGGTGTGTCTTTTGTCATTACTCTTTCCTCTTTTGTCATACTCATGTTTGTCTTTGTCATAATGCTATGTTATACATGATGTCATAACTCTATGTTACACATGATGTCTTACTTCCATGAGATACATTATGTCATAACTCTGTTATACATGATGTCATAATTCTATGTTATACATGATGTCATAACTCTGTTAAACATGATGTCATGCTTCTATGAGATACATGATGTCATAACTGTCATATATGTTGTAATATCTTTTATTTTGTATTTGTCCTAAAATATATATTTTGTTATTATGTCTCAAGTCTTAACTCTTGTGTCATACATAAATCATTATTTTATTCATGTTTTATATCATAATTAATGTGTCTTATGCCATGTGCCCTATGAATTATTTTATAACTCATGTCTTATAACTTAATTTTTTAATGGTCTCTATGTTTTTAATTCTTTAAAACAGGGAAATCTGTCACTGACGGAACACGGATCCAACTTCGGCCGAGTATCCGCTACATCAGCACCTCGTGTTCAGCTGTATCTGCAGTGTGTTATGTGTTATACGTGTTATATTGTATGTGCTCCAGACAGTTCTGTAGAATGCAGCCATTCTATTGTGTTATTATATTATTGTTACTAATAGTAATAAACACAAATCGTAAAAAACTTGATATTCCAAAGACTAAACAGC
>NC_134690.1:21630764-21655764 GCF_050947455.1 Rhinoderma darwinii
CTTTCAGCACCAGCAGTTCAGTGCGCCAAATACAAAGGGCTGAAATATTAATTAATATATAGTCCAATCTGCTGAATCCGACGCCTGCAGGCAAGCTCTAACGGCAAGAGCAGATGCCTTTCTCCCTTCAAGAAATCTTCATTAGGCATTAAAATACTTAAAGGGATTAGTCACTAAATACTTGTACATTTATTTTAATACAGTCTAAGTTGTGTGTCACAGGGTTGAATTGGAAAAGCTGTATAATTATAAGAGATAGTTTAGTGAAGATTATTTTTCTTCCTTCCATGCCATTCTGTCCCATGCATTTGCATACTAGATGAAGGGATTATGTCAAATCATTTTTTGGGGGATAATGAATTGCTAATCTGTGTTACCGTTATGCTTGTATTGGAGAGGAGCATTGTTAAATCATCCACAATACACAACAGTTGAGTCTATATACAACTTTTAAAACACAAGCTGTGGCCAACTACAACTCCCAGCAAGCTTTGTTGGGTCTACAGCTAAAGGACTGACTGTAAAAAAGCAGATTTAAAGGCACAGTGCATGACAAAACAAAAATACTTCTGTGTGTGTCAGGAATGGACAGGAGTTCTTAATAAATAAAGTCAAAGATATCCTGCTTATATTATTTCAGGCGTTTAAATACTTTGACCTTGTTTAGGGTAATTTGCTCACTAGGGGGCAGTGTTCAGTTTGATGATCTCTCCATATATCAGCCTTAAGGGAAACTGTCACCAGACAGACCCCCTTAATAAAGAGAATCTATGAGATGCTTATAGTATTGTGCTTCAGTCAGGGCTATTGCAGCCCATAAAATGTGTCCAAACATACATGCGCCATATGCTAATTATGGCGTCCCCTAGATTTATTTGCTGAGAGGTACCATGTGATCGTGGCTGTGACTCCTTTTGTCACATAAGTTCTAGGAAGTGACTGCGTGATCGCAGCCGAGTGGTTATGAGTCTAGAATGGTAATATAAGTCAGAATTAATTATTTTCCCCTAAAAAGACCAAATAAAGCAAACCTGGATTGGATTTTACCCCCCCCCCCCTCCTCTATCCCTCTGTCCTACTGCTCTACCTTTTGTGTGACTCTTTAGTATTGTTCTACTATTCTATATATGATGAGCAATGCTATAGGTGCTACAAGTCAGGGGTGGACATGCCATATGTGCAATCTGAGCAGTGGCACAGGGGCCCACTAGTTTAGGATGCCCAGTGTCACCAAAAAGAGAACAAAAAGTAATCCTGCCAAAAACAAGCCCTAAGAAAGCTACGTAGATGGGAAAATAAAAATATGATGGGTTTTGAAATGTAGAGACACAAAAACAGATTATAGTGTAAAAAAAAAGTGTAGTAAAACATGAAAAATTACACATTTTGTATCACTGTAATCGTAACGACCCACAGAATAAACCTAACCTATCATTTATTCCGCACGGTGAACGGCCTTTGCTGTTTTTTTTCCATTTTCCCCCAAAAAAGGAATGATATTATTTATTTTACGGATGTTATTATAGTTTATATTATTTCTCCCACCATGGATATTATCACTAAACCACTAGACCACCATTAATAATATTAATTTATTAAACTGACTTGGATACTATGGATATTATATTTGTATAAGAAAATATAGATATAGTTGGTGTTGCTGAAACATGGCTGGACTCTTCACATGACTGGGCTGTAAATCTACAGGGTTTTACACTTTTTCGTAAAGACAGGACAAATAGGAAAGGTGGTGGTGTATGTCTGTATGTGAGAAGTGATATGAAGGCGAGTGTGAAAGAGACAATAGTGGGTGAAGACTGTGAGGAGGTTGAAACCTTGTGGGTGGAACTAGAAAGGGAGGTAAACACTGAAAAAATTACTTTTGGTGTAATCTATAGACCCCCCAATATAACTGAGGAGATGGAAGTTCAGCTATATAAACAGATGGAGCGGGCTGCACAGGCGGGTACTGTAGTGATAATGGGAGATTTTAATTTCCGGGATATTAATTGGTGTCATGGTTCGGCTTCAACTGCAAAGGGGAGACATTTCCTCAACCTGTTGCAGGAAAATTTTATGGGCCAGTTTGTGGAAGACCCGACTAGAGGTGAAGCTCTGTTGGATCTGGTCATTTCTAATAATGCAGATCTTGTTGGGAATGTCAATGTTCGTGAAAACCTCGGTAACAGTGATCACAACATAGTTATATTTTACCTATACTGTAAAAAACAAACGCAGGCTGGGAGGGCAAAAACATTTAATTTTAAGAAAGCCAATTTCCCCAGGATGAGGGCTGCAATTCAGGATATAGACTGGGAAGAACTAATGTCAAATAATGGGACAAATGATAGATGGGAGATTTTCAAATCTACTTTGGGTTATTATAGTGCAAAATTTATTCCTACAGGTAATAAGTATAAACGACTCAAATTAAACCCCACATGGCTTACACCTTCTGTGAAAGGGGCAATACATGACAAAAAAAGGGCATTTAAAAAATACAAATCTGAGGGTACAGCTGTAGCCTTTGTAAAATATAAAGAGCTTAATAAAATCTGTAAAAATGTAATAAAATTAGCAAAAATACAAAATGAAAGGCAGGTGGCCAAGGATAGTAAAACAAATCCCAAAAAATTCTTCAAGCATATAAATGCAAAAAAGCCAAGGTCTGAACATGTAGGACCCCTAGATAATGGTAATGGGGAGTTGATCACAGGGGATCAAGAGAAGGCAGAGTTACTAAATGGGTTCTTTAGCTCTGTATATACAACAGAAGAAAGAGCAGCTGATGTAGCCGGTGCCAGTGCTGTTAATATATCGGCTGATATACTGAATTGGATGAATGTAGAGATGGTCCAAGCTAAATTAAATAAAATAAATGTGCACAAGGCCCCGGGACCAGATGGGTTACACCCTAGAATTCTTAAAGAGCTTAGTTCAGTTATTTCTGTCCCCCTTTTCATAATATTCAGAGAATCTCTAGTGACTGGTATAGTGCCAAGGGACTGGCGCAGGGCAAATGTGGTGCCTATTTTCAAAAAGGGCTCTAGGTCTTCCCCGGGTAATTATAGACCAGTAAGCTTAACATCCATCGTGGGGAAAATGTTTGAGGGGCTATTGAGGGACTATATACAGGATTATGTGACAATAAATAGCATTATAAGTGACAGCCAGCATGGTTTTACTAAGGACAGAAGTTGTCAAACTAACCTAATCTGTTTCTATGAAGAGGTGAGCAGAAGCCTAGACAGAGGGGCCGCTGTGGATTTAGTGTTTTTGGACTTTGCAAAGGCATTTGACACTGTCCCCCATAGACGCCTAATGGGTAAATTACGGACTATAGGTTTAGAAAATATAGTTTGTAATTGGATTGAGAATTGGCTCAAGGACTGTATCCAGAGAGTTGTGGTCAATGATTCCTTCTCTGAATGGTCCCCGGTTATAAGTGGTGACCCCAGGGTTCAGTGCTGGGACCACTATTATTCAACTTATTTATTAATGATATAGAGGATGGGATTAATAGCACTATTTCTATTTTTGCAGATGACACCAAGCTATGTAATATAGTTCAGACTATGGAAGATGTTCATGAATTACAGGCAGATTTAAACAAACTAAGTGTTTGGGCGTCCACTTGGCAAGTGAAGTTTAATGTAGATAAATGTAAAGTTATGCATCTGGGTACCAACAACCTGCATGCATCATATGTCCTAGGGGGCGCTACACTGGGGGATTCACTTGTTGAGAAGGATCTGGGTGTACTTGTAAATCATAAACTAAATTTCAGCATGCAGTGTCAATCAACTGCTTCAAAGGCCAGCAAAATATTGTCGTGTATCAAAAGAGGCATGGACTCGCGGGACAGGGATGTAATATTACCACTTTACAAAGCATTAGTGAGGCCCCATCTAGAATATGCAGTTCAGTTCTGGGCTCCAGTTCATAGAAAGGATGCCCTGGAGTTGGAAAAAATACAAAGAAGAGCAACGAAGCTAATAAGGGGCATGGAGAATCTAAGTTATGAGAAAAGATTGAAAGAATTAAACCTATTTAGCCTTGAAAAAAGACGACTAAGGGGGGACATGATTAACTTATATAAATATATTAATGGCACATACAAAAAATATGGTGATATCCTGTTCCTTGTAAAACCCCCTCAAAAAACAAGGGGGCACTCCCTCCGTCTGGA
Source organism: Rhinoderma darwinii (assembly GCF_050947455.1). Taxonomy (NCBI): domain Eukaryota; kingdom Metazoa; phylum Chordata; class Amphibia; order Anura; family Rhinodermatidae; genus Rhinoderma; species Rhinoderma darwinii. The sequence goes on from NC_134690.1 coordinate 21,634,954, forward strand.
GAAAAAAAGGTTCAAGCTGCAGAGGCGACAAGTCTTCTTTACAGTGAGAACTGTGAATTTATGGAATAGCCTACCGCAGGATCTGGTCACAGCAGGGACAGTAGATGGCTTTAAAAAAGGGTTAGATAATTTCCTAGAACAAAAAAATATTAGCTCCTATGTGTAGAAATTTTTCCTTCCCTTTTCCCTTCCCTTGGTTGGACTTGATGGACATGTGTCTTTTTTCAGCCGTACTAACTATGTAACTATACTATGTAACTATGACTAAACATTAAAGTGTAGCTAAACGTTTGACAAACTTCTGACATCTCATAGTGACATTTCAGAAGTTTGGATTGGTGGGGGTCCCAGCACTGAGACCCCCACCAATCGCTAGAACGAAGCAGCTGAAGGTCTCGTGTTAGCGCTCAACTGCTTCGTGTCTGTTCGGTTTTTTCCAGAAAGCCGATGTATCGGAGTGCGGGCTCATACACTTTCTATTGAGCCCGTACTCCGATACATTTATTTCTGGAAATAGCCGAACAGAAACAAAGAGGCTGATCGCTCATACGAGAACTTCAGCTGCTTCGTTCTAGCGATTGGTGGGGGTCTCAGTGCTCGGACCCCCACCTATCAAAACTTCTTACATGTCACTATGACATGTCAGAAGTTTGTCAAACGTTTAGCTAGACTTTAAGCAAATTGTTCATTAAGCCAGTGGACCCTCAAGGACATTTTTTAGCAAATGGGCCTCCAGGAATTTTTTGAAGGCCAAAGATCTCTATTCTAACCAATGATTGATCAGAGCACAGGTATGGGTCACATGTGAACAGAAATAAAATGAACAGGCCAATTAAGACAGAGCATTGCAAATCCAAGTCACCAATAACTTTTTATTACTTTGCCACTGACTCCCTGTTTATTGAAGGTAATCAGGTTAAACACAGAGACACCATTTGGGGCATTATATAAGATATGGGGGATTAAAATGGAAATATGGCATATTAGCTGACTTGCCTAAGTTGGTACCGAATTGACTGGTGGCAAAAAGTCCCTTCTGCTTAACCCTGAGCCCAGACCACTGATATTTTAAGAATCTAAAATGCTCTATGGGATTGATTAGGGAATTTACATTTGATTGGCTGATGACTATATCCCAGACTGAGCTACCTGGAGCAGAATGTCATGTGATCATCATACAGATCAGAGTTACAAAGGCCGACAAACATGTGATCTGGATAAACATGTTCCAAGGTTGTCATTCCAATGCTGAATACAGGGTACCCACTGTCAATCTGTCCCTCAAGGGCCCACATACACCTGACCCCACAAAATAAAAATGTAAGAAGTAACATTGACTGAAATAATGTGGGCCCTTGAGGGACATATTGACAGTGAGCCCCTGTACCCCAGTCCCAGATTGATGAACTTAAAATATGTTTATCCAGATCTCATGGGCCTCTCAAGACCAGGGGGTCCTGACATCTGCCCAGGTTTGGTGATGGCTTTTCTGGCACTCCAGGAGCACAGGGTACTTGTGTCATTATAAAATATTCCCACAGCGTAATGAAGGTCCATTTGAAGAATCTCTGTTGTGTTTAATGAACCAGAATAACCCTCTGTGTTGTTATTTAAAATGTAAAAGTAACAAAAAATTATTTAACCCCCTTAAGGACCGGCATATTTTTGGCCTTCAGCACCAATCGATTTTTAATTATTTTTTTTTTTATCCCTGTATTCCAAGAGCCAAAACTTTTAATATTTTTTTCTCATCAACATAGCCGTATCAGAGCTTATTTTTTGTGGGATGTGTTTTATTTTTCAATGGCACCATGTGGTGTATATGGTTTTGATGAACTTTTGTAATATTTGGGGGGGGGGGGATGAAAAAAAAGAGGTATTCCATCACTTTGTTTGGATTTGTTTTACACCAAGTGGTGTAAATAACATGTTAACTTCACTCTACGGGTCGTTACGATTTGGCAATACCAAAATGTATAGTTTTCTTTATGTTTTAGTACTTTTGCACACTTTACTAATGGAGTTGTCCAAGAGTTAAAAAAATCTGACCTTAGAAAATGAACAAAAATCATATTGCTTATCAGATAAATCCCCCCGCCATTTAGGCACTGCTGATATATAAGCTGCAACGGCCATATGTCATATTTACTGGCATCACCACTGCGCCCAGTGATTGGCTACAGTGGTCACATGATTGCTTCTGGCATATAAACAAGGACTGGCGTGGATCTTGGGAGCATTGGCGCTGGAGTAGCAGGGGTTATAACAGTTGGTGTGATTTTTTATTATTTTACTAAATTTACTAGGGACAGATTTTTTTATTTTAACTCTTGAACAACCCCTTTAAAAATTTTTTTTGTTGTTTAAATAGCGGACTTGAAGATCTCTTAACCCCTTCAGGACTAAGTCTGTTTTGGCCTTCAGGATGAAGCCGATTTTTAAAATCTGACATGTGTCCCTTTATGTGGTAATAACTCCGGAATGCTTTTACCCATCCAAGTGATTCTGAGAATGTTTTCTTGTGACATATTGTACTTTATGTTAGGGAAAAAATTTGGTCGATAAATTCAATATTTATTTGTAAAAAACACCAAGATTTAGAGAAATTTAGCAAAAATTAGCATTTTTCTAAATTTAAATGTATTTGCTTGTAAAACAGATAGTAATACCACACAAAATACTTACTAGTTAACATTTCCCATATGTCTACTTTATGTTTGCATCGTTTTTTGAACATTCTTTTATTTTCTAGGACGTTACAAGGCTTAGTACTTTAGCAGCAATTTCTCATATTTTCTAGAAAATTTCAAAAGCCTATTTTTTCAGGGACCAGTTCAGTTCTGAAGTGGCTTTGAGGGCTTTATATATTAGAAAGTCCCCCTAAATCACCCCATTTTAAAAATGGCACCCCTCAAAGTATTCAAAACAGCATTCAGAAAGTGTTTTAACCCTTTAGGCGTTTCACAGGAATTAAAGCAAAGTAGATGTGAAATTTACAAATTTCATTTTTTTTTTCGAAAATTCATTTGTAATAAATTTTTTCTGTACCACAGAAGGTTTTACCCGAGAAACGCAACACAATATTTATTGCCCAGATTCTGCAGTTTTCAGAAATATCCCACATGTGGCCCTAGTGTGATAATGGACTGAAACACAGACCTCAGAAGCAAAGGAGCACCTAGTGGATTTTGGGCCTCCTTTTTGTAGAATATATTTTAGGTACCATGTCAGGTTTCAATAGGTCTTGTGGTACCAAAACAGTAAAGACCCCCAAAAAGTGACCCCATTTTGGAAACTGCACCCCTCAATGAATTTATCTATGGGTATAGTTAGCATTTTGAACCCACAGTTTTTTTGCTAAATTTATTTGAATTAGTATGTGGAGATGAAAATCTACTTTTTTTGTGAAAAAACTTAGAAATGTTACAGTTTTACAAGGAATAAAAGTAGAAAAACACCCCAACATATTTAAAGCAATTTCTTCCGATTATAGCAATACCCCATATGTGGTAATAAATTGCTGTTTGGACCCACAGCAGGCCTCAGAAGAGAAGGAGCACCATTTGGATTTTGGATTTCTGATTTTGCTGGAATAGTTTTCAGTGCCGTGTCACGTTTGCAATGCACTGGAGGGAAGAAAACCGTGGAAACCCCCCAATAGTGACCCCATTTTGGAAACTACACCCCTCAAGGAATTCTTCTAGGGGTAAAGTTAGCATTTTGACTCCACAGTTGTTTTGCTGAATTCATTGGACTTAGTCTGTAAAGGTAAAAATCTACTTTTTTTCTGTAAGAACTTAGACATTTTTAATTTTTACAAGGAATAAAGGAGAAAAATCACCCCAACATTTGTAAAACAATTTCTCCTGATTACGTAAATACCCCATATGTGGTAATAAAGTGCTGTTTGGACCCACACCGGGGCTTAGAAGGGAAGGAACAATATTTGGCTTTTGGAGCTCAAATTTAGCTGGAATGTTTTTGGGTGTCATGTAGAATTTGCAAAGCCGCTGAGGGACCAAAACAGTGGACGCCCCCCAAAAGTAACCCCATTTGGGAAACAACACCACTTAAGGAATCTATCTAGGGGTATAGTGAGCATTTAGGCCCCACACGTCTTTTGCAGAATTTATTAGAATTAGGCCGTGAAAATTAATATCAACATTATTTCCACTAAAATGTTGAATTTTTTTCAATTTCACAAAGGATAAAGGAGAAAATGCACCCCAACGTTTGTAAAGCAATTTCTCCCGAGTACGGCAATACCCCACATGTGGTCATAAATGTTTTTTCATCAGAAAGTAATTAACCCTTTCCGGACTGATCCGTGTTTTTCTTTTTTCTTTTTCATTTTTCCTCCCCGCTTTCCGAGAGCCACAAATTTTTTATTTTTCCGTCAATAGAGAGGTGTGGGGGCTTATTTTTTGCAGGACGAGCTGTAGTTTTTATTGGTATAATTTTTTTGTACATAAGACTTTTTGAGCACTTTTTATTACATTTTTTGGTAGAGCCAAGGTGACCAAAAAACTGCGATTTTGCCGTTTAAAATTCTTTATTTTTCACGGCGTTCACCGTGCGAGCTCAATAATGGTATATTGTAATAGCTTGGACTTTTACGGACGCAGCAATACCAATTTTGTGTATTTTTTTTATTTTTTTACATTACTTTAGAGAAAAAATGTGAAAAGGGTTTATTTTTGGACTTTAAATATTTATTTCATTTTTTCCACTAATAATAACTATTTACTTTTGTTTTTACATATTTTATTAGTCCCCATAGGAGACTTGAACCATCGATTGTTATATCACTGGTAGAATACACTATATGTTGTCATTTTTACAGGCTCCTGTAACAGCGCGATCGCTGTTTCTGTCCGTTAGTCCCGGGTATCAGCTGTAATACACAGCTGACACCCGCAGCGTATAGCGCAGGCTCAGCGCGTGAGACGCTCCATACATCACCCCCCACACCACAACATGCTATTAAGTCATGGTGCGCGAAGGGTTTAATGTGCAGCGGATGGTGGAAAGCGAAAATTACAATTTTCGACTGATGTGCCATCTTAGTGCACTATATGTTGTGCCCAGTTTGTGCCACAAACACCTCATAAAATATTAACAGGGTTCTCCTGGGTATGGTGATGCCATATCGGTGGACGTAAACGGCTGTTTGGGCACGCTGTAGGGCTCAGAAGGGAGGGAGCGGCATTTGGCTTTTGGAGCGCAGATTTAGCTTGGTAGTTGTTCTGTTTGGCGTTTTGCTGGCATTTCAGTTTATAATGTGGGGGCACATGTAGGCTGGGCAGAGTACATCAGGGGCATAATAAGAGGGTATAATAATGGGGTAAATAAATAATAATCCGCAGACATGTTGCCAGTGTTGCACTTATATTATAAATGGTGCCCGATCTTATCCACTTTTGGAACACTCTGCACATTTTGCATCACCATAATCTGGGAGCCGGAACTTTTTTTTATTTTTTCCCCACCGGAGCCGTGTGAGGGCTTATTTGTTGCGGGACAATCTGTAGTTTTCATTGGTACCATTTTGGGGTACATGTGATTTTGTTGATCACTTTTTATTCCATTTTTCGGCAAGCCAAGCGACCAAAAACCATCAATTCTGACAATGATTTTTATTTATTTTTGACGGTGTTTACCCTGGGCTATAAATGACCATTATATTTTATTCTGTGGGTCGATACGATTACGGCGATACCAGATGTATATCGTTATTTTTACATTTTGCAGCGTTTGCGCAATATAATCACTTATTTAGAATATAAATGATTTTCTGTGTCACCGTATTCTGAGAGCCATAACTTTTCTATTTTTCAGTCAAAAAAGCTGTGTAAGGGCTTGTTTTTTGTGGGACGGGTTGTAGTTTGTATCGGTACTATCTTGGCGTACATGCGACTTTTTGATCACTTTTTATTGTATATTTTGGGAGGGGTGGTGTCCAAAAAATAGTGATTCTCGCATTGTTTTTCATTTATTTTTTTTGCGGTATTCACCGTGCAGGAAAAATAATATTATAGTTTTATAGTTTGGGTCGTTACGAACGCGGTGATACCAAATATGTGTACTTTTTTTTTACGTGTTCATTTTTTTTCCTATAATGAAAGACTTATTATAGGAATAACAAGCAGTTCTTGTTTATGTCACTTCTAACTTTTATTTTTACACTTTTTTTGAAAACATTTTTATTCTTTTTTTTACTTTTTTCACTTGTCCCACTAGGGGACACTTAGACTTGAAGCTCTGATCGCTGCTGGAATACATTACACTACACACATAGTGTAATGCATTTCAACTGTCATTGTGACGTAACTGTCACACTGACAGGAAGCCTACGACGACCACCCTCCGGCTGGTCCTCATAGGCTTCTGTACATGGCAGCCCGGAAGCCATTTTCTGGCGTCCGGTTGCCATGGGTACCATCGCCAGCCCCCGTGATTTCACGTGGGGGCTGCCGATCGGCGCTAAAATCCTTCGATGTGGCGATCGGAATCGACCGCCGCAACGAAGGGGTTAACTGCCGAAATCATCGGCGATGGGCCGCTGATCGGCAACGGGGAATGCAGGGCAGACACCCTGAACAGTTAACCGCCGCTGCGGTGAAGCGCCGCGCGGTGGTTAACTGTCAAAGCACAGCCGTAACTGCACGTCAAGGTGCGCGAACTTACTGCACACATTGACGTGCAGTTACGTCAAGGTGCGGGAAGGGGTTAATAGGCACCTACCTATGGCGATAAGGGGGGCAGTCATGGTAACCCATCGGCACTCGCAGTTGTGTCATGGGACAATGATGGGCAGACAGATGGCGCCACCTCCCTCTGTCTTAGATGCCGTGGTTGCTATTGGCTAAGGAGTTTGACAGAGGGAAGGGTTAAATGCCTGAGATCAGAGAAACCCCAGCTTCTGTGCCCGCATGATCATCAGAGTGTCCTATTACATCGTATTGTGGTTAGGAGACTGCAATTAGGACATAATAAATGTGGAAATGGGTTTAACAGAAGAAAAACATCCCCTCAAAATCTTATTAATGAAAAATACTATATAAAAAAACGCAATCTTAGTCGCTTATGCTTAGTAATGTATCGTATAATAAGATCAATGATAATATATTACTATCTCTAAACTCCAATAACATTACACCTTATTATGTTCCGACAATGGCGGATCATCATAGGGAGTTTTGGGCCCAAAGTACAATGTAGTTTTGGTGGAAACTGCATTGTGTGTGTCCTGAAAAAGGGCCTTTAGACCTAAGATCACATGACCTCATCTCAGAAGTTCTTACTAATATTTAGAGACCTGCTGGTCACATGACCGCAGCTCCACGAGCAGCAAAAAGACCCCACAGAGAAGACTGAGGTGAGCTGCTATGTAAGTATAAGGGGATGGATTTGTTTAGAGGGACTGTATTTAGGGGGCCTGGTGCGGGGACTGGTTTGGGGACTGTATTTAGGGGGTCTGGTGTGGGGACTGGTTTGGGGACTGTATTTAGGGGGCCTGGTTTGGGTGTCTGTATTAGTTTAAGGGGGTCTGTATTTAGGGGGTCTGTATCAGTTTAAGGGGTTTAGGGTCTGTATATTTAGGGGTCTGGTCTGGGGTCTGTATTACTTAAGGCAGTCAGGTCTAGGGTCTGTATTAGTTCGAGGTCTGGGGTCTGTATTTAGGGGTCTGGTCTGGGGTCTGTATTAGTTTATGGGGTCTGTATTTAGGGGGCCTGGTCTAGGGTCTAGATTAATTTAGGGGTCTGTATTAGTTTAGGGGGTCTGGTCTGGGGTCGTAACACCCATTTGTCAATGCTCGCACAGAAAGGTGGTGTTCACTATAGACACGGCAGAGCGGTGGTGGGGAAGGGGGGCCCCAGTTTGTGGAACAGCCCAGGGCCTATGGTCTACTTAATTCGCCACTGTGTTCCGAGAAATCTATTCCTCATCCCGGTAAGATGTTATGGTCTCCTACTTCATGGCGGGAGGACAGTGACCTCACTCCCTTTCTAAAAACACTCCAAGACGATCTGCACAATCTTTCAAAATGTGAACCCTCCTTTATTGATAGAATTACTTTATACAAAATTCTTAATTTGCCCAAAGTCCTACGCTTTTACAAAAAGTCCAGAATAGTGGTGGCTGTAATGAGCAAGCACAGAAAATAATTCAACATTTTAGACCATTTATGTTACTGGTGGCTCCCCTTACTGGAAAAATCGGCCATTATTGGAACAAAGTCTGTGTCTCAATATTTCCCTTCATAGTCTATACTATTGACTAATCCCTGACCCTGACCTTGCCCTCCTGTAAAGTATAAGGATAGCACCCCTGAGTCTCGAAAATAACTTTGTGTTCTTTAGTTGTATTTTAGGCCGTTAGTGGCATTGTTAGGGCTTATTCAGACAAACGTTGCCTTTTTGCGCGCGCAAAAACCACTTGACAGCTCCGTGTGTCATCCGTGTATGATGCGCGGCTGCGTGATTTTTGCGCAGCCGCCATCATAGAGATGAGTCTAGTCGACGTCAGTAACTGTCCAGGGTGCTGAAAGAGTTAACTGATAAGCAGTTAACTCTTTCAGCACCCTCGACAGTGAATGCCGATCACAAAATCGAGAAACCTGTTAAAAAAAAAAGAAAAAGCTCGTACTTACCGAGAACTTCCCTCCCGGCCGTTGCCTTGGTGACGCGTCCTTGGTGACGCGCCTCTCTTGACATCGGGCCCCACCTCCCTGGATGACGCCGCAGTCCATGTGCTTGGCCTGTGATTGGCTGGAGCTGTCACTTGGACTGAATTGTCATCCCGGGAGGTCAGACTGGAGGAAGAAGCCGGGAGTTATCGGTAAGTCAGAACTTCTTTTTTTTTTTACACGTTCATGTATATTGGGATCGGAAGTCACTGTCCAGGGTGCTGAAACAGTTTAACTCTTTCAGCACCCTGGACAGTGACTATCTCCTGACGTCGCGTACCGGAATTTTTTTTGCCGGGTTCGGCCAAAACGAGTTCGGCCGAACCCCGTGAAGTTCGCTCATCTCAAAGACACTCTGTTTAGATGTTTGTAAACAGAAAAGCACGTGGTGCTTTTCTGTTTACATTCATCCTTTTGACAACTGGTGCGCGAAACAGGCAGTTCGCACGGAAGTGCTTCCGTGCGACCTGCGTGGTTTTCACGCACCCATTGACTTCAATGGGTGCGTGATGCGCGAAATACGCGGAGATATTGACCATCTCGCGCTTTTTGCGCAGCGGACAAACGCTGCGCAAAAAGCACGGACTGTCTGTACTGCCCCATAGACTTGTATTGGTCTGTGCGTGGCGCACGGACCCAATACACGTTCGTGTGAATCCACCCTTACCCTGCTGATGTGATTATTTGTTCCGAAGTATGCCTTGCTATCTAATGTTTCCCCTCTAGGTGGCTTTCCCGGCAGGGCCGTATTTGGTGTTGGTGCTGTCCTAGGCACTTTTAGTGCTGACGCCTATGATAACGCAACTTTTCCATCGCAAAAATCTAAATATGTGCTTATTGTTGCAGGTTTTACTTCCCCAATGAATTCAATGGGGAAAACCTGCAACAGAAAACAAGCGATCTAGCAGCATAAATTTACATTCTGCGGATTAAAAATACGCACCGTTTTTTCGGTGGGATTTTTTATGCAGCGTGTGGATGAGATTTGTTCAAATCTCATCCACTTTGCTGCTACTGTATTATACTGCAGATTTTTCACGATTAAATCCGTTGCGGAAAATCCGCAATGTTTACGCTACGTGTGAACTTACCCTAAAATAAATACTCAGTGCTACCCCATTAATATTCCCTCCCCTGCCCCCCACATGAACTCTGGGGCCCATTTACCCTATTATTGACCAGGTCACAGTTTATTATTTATTAGAGAAAAAAGAAAAAAAACTCCTTCAGCGGCCTCCCTTCCAGACTGGAGCAAATTACCCCCCCGCCGGTTACATCCATACATTGTCCTACTTTTAAAAGTAGGCCAATGAACTGAGGTAACCTGGGATAACGTGATGTAAACTAACCAATGACAACTTAGAGCTGTCACTGCTTAGTTTACTGTCACAGGGCCAGGAAGGTAAGTATGATAATGGTTTTGCTTTTTATACTTATTAGTGTTACTAATGTTTTTTTTGTGTCTTTTTACAGGTTTGGTTGTTAGACTACGTCAGATTCATAGACTACTTAGATGAAAGAATTTTATTTTAAATAAAATGGCTAATGAGGGTTGTGTGGGGGGGTTTATTTCGATAAAATATTTTTTCTGTGTTACAACCGCTTAGTAATGGCGGCTGTCTGATTGTCCATTACTAAAGCGGGGCTTAGTGTTAGCTGGTGAATAGGCTAACACTAACCACCCATTATTACCCCTGTACCCACCGTCACCAGGGGAGCCGGGTATGATCAAACACCCAATCATATGTAGTGATGGTCGGGTACAGGGCCAACCGCAGGCTTGTATTGTTAGACTGGAAAAGCCCAAAAACCATGGGCCTTCCAACTCTGGTAATTCTAGGCTGCAGCTGCTTTATTGTATCTGGCTGGTTATGAAAAATTGGGTGGGGGGCATCCCATGTTGTTTTTTAAATTATTTATTTATTTAAAAAAACAAAAACAACGATGTGGGGTCCCCCCCATTTTTCATAACCAGCCAGATACAGTAAAGCAGCTACAACTTAACATTACAGGGTTGGGAAGGCCAATTTTTTTTAGCTTTCCCAGCCTAATAATACCAGCCTGCGGCTGCCCCAGTGCATCGCTTAGTAATGGGGGATTAGTGTTAGCCTCTTCACGGGCTAACACAAAGGCCCACCATAGTAAAGGACGCTGTCTGTCAGACAGCCGTCATTACTAAGGCAGTAGTAATAAAATTTAAAAAAACACAGATACACAGAATTTTTGTTTATTGGATTAAAACCCCCACAACCCTTGTTAACCAAATTATTAAAAATAAATATGGTGTCATCAAAGTAATCCTCACATTCTACGTAGTCCAACAACCGAACCGGTAAAAAACAACCCACTAAAAGCAGTCACAGCTCTAAGCAGTTATTGGTTAGTTTACATCACATGGTCCCAGGTTACCTCAGTTCATTGGCCTACTTTTAAAAGAAGGCCAATTAACTTAAGTAACTGGCCACCCCATGATGTAAGCGAACCAATGACAGCTTAGAGCTGTCACTGCTTAGTTTACTGAGCCTTGTAAGTGGCGCAGGATCACGGTTGCGTGCTCTACAATAAACCTAGTGCCGGGACTCCTTCAGATACAATGGAGTCCCCACGCTAGGAGTTTCTAGCGTCGACGGGCCTCACCGATAACATTTCTGTTGATGCGGGCCTGTTCTTTTTGATCAGGCCTGCTGCAGCGGAACGAAGGTATACGGAACTATGATGTCATTGCGCCGCCTGCACCAGAAGTAAAGTTGCGAATAATGGGGAAGGGAAATTAGAATTCCCTTGCCTCACTGGCGCTTTCAATTGCATCAGCTTCCTAAAGACACGGATACAATTGAAGTACATTACATTAGGCTGTCCGTTTTTCTCGGCCGTTTTGCATCCGTTCCGTTTCCATTCTGTGCCGGCCTAGTGGAATTTAATTTGTCATATTTTTTGGTCCCAATCCACTAAAAACCCCCACAGGAAGGTCACATGATCGCTCAGTAACCATTTTCTCTTTCTTTCAGCGTATAGAGAGCTTTGTCTGATCCCTCAGCTTCTTTACATTGGTTTCTGGTTTTTCCCTCTACTATTTTTTTACTTGTTACCATGTCCTTACAACCATTGAACCGTGTAATGCAGCTTTAGCTGATTTCTCGGAATTCGGACAGCAATTGCAGATGTTGATGCCCTCTATAGATAGTGCCACAGTGTCCCCTGTAGATAGTGCCACACAGCCCCCTTGTAGGTAGTACCACACAGTTCCCTTGTAGGTAGTGCCACACAGCCCCATTGTAAGTAGTGCCACACAGCCCCCTGAAGGTAGTGTCACACAGCCCCCTGAAGGTAGTGCCACACAGCCCACTTGTAGGTGGTGCCACACAGCCCCTTTAAGGTATTGCCACACCCCTCAGTCGAGTGCCACACAGCCCCCTTGTAGATAACACCCCCTATAGATGGCATCCCCTCTCCCCCTGTAGCTCCCTGTATATATGGACAGTGATGTCAGGGGCTCCCTCTAAGAGTGATATCCTTGGCCAGAGTGTCGGCAATGCTCTGGTCGGGTATTACACTTCAATGTCATATATATGGATAGTGACATTAGGGGCTTCTCCTGGAGCAGAATCCCCGGTCAGAGCGTCGGTAACGCTCCTGCCGGGGATTCCGCATCACGAGTAACCCATGATGTCACTGTCCATATATGGATAGTGATGTCAGGGGCTCCTCCTGGAGTGGAATCCCTGGCCAGAGTATTGGCAATGCTCTGGCCGGGGATTCCACTTCAAGAGGAGCCCCTGACGTTACTGTCCATATATGGATAGTGACATCAGGGGCTTCTCCTGTAGCGGAATCCGGGCCAGAGTGGCGGCAATACTCTGGTCGCGAATTCTGCATCAGGAGGAGCCTCTGATGTCACAGTGACTTCAGGGGCTCCTCTTGAAGTGGAATCCCCAGCCAGAGAGATTCCTCTCTTACAGGGAGCTACAGTGGCGCTATCTACAGGGATGGGTGCCATCTACTGGTGGGGTGCCATCTATGTCGGGGTGCAATGTACATTGGGGCTGTGTGGAATTACTTACAAGGGGACACTGTGGCCCTACCTACAAGGGATTGTGTGGCACTACCTAAAGCAAAAAATCTCCTCCTCACATGTGCTTCGTGCTGTGAGGAGGAGAGAGTGAATGGCTGTCTAAAGAGTGCTGGTGAAGCGCACCCCCCCCTGTGAGTGACCTGACCGCTGGTTGGTCAGGTCACAAAGTTAAATTTGTAAGAGAAAAAAAAAAAAGATCCTGCAGCCTTCTGCTGGATGCCCTAGGCACTGCACCCCAAGTGCTTAGTGGCAAAATACGGCCCTGATTCGAGGAGAGTGGCTAGTCAGGTCACTGTGTCATAGCGTTCATGTTATGTGCCCAGTTTGGCCTGTGTACATTATGGTGTGTTACTCTTTTTCTAATTATGCACTTTATGTTGTCTATTTGCAGGTACGACAATTAGTGGTTGACTTGCTGACTCCTAAAACTGTATGCCCCAGGATGTAATTTCAAGATCCCATTTTGGTCAAAGTTGCCGTGCCATAAAAGGCATGTAAACCTGCCAAATGATCTCCAGTTTTGAGAGGAAGTTGGAGTTACCTGGGCTTGCGCACATTTGAGAGTTTGTTTTGAAAGCTTTGGAGAAGCAGCTGATGGTGACCGCAAATCGCTGGGCCTTTGGCAGAGGTCCTGGAGTGAGCAGTGGGTGGTAGGCAGGAGTCTCCCCACTGTGTGTGTGTCCAATCATGTGACCAGTGGTGGGTATGGGCAGGAGTCTGCCCACGATCTGCAAGTGAGGAGCAAGCCATTCTGCTGCCTAATAGTCCTGAATTGCCAAACCAAACCTTGTATCAGGGAGGGGCGCCCTTGACCCTGTCTGCGAGATTCTACAGCAAGCCATCCATTTATGGCTTGGCTAGGCCTGGGTGATTTTGGGTCTCTGGGTTTCTCCCTCTGCAGGTGCAGTGTTGCAGTGGTGTAGACCACCATGCAGTTCTGCAACAAAAAGAGTAGGGTCCCACTTTAAAGAGGTCGTCGTGAAGTGGCATGTGGGCTTATAAAATTTGATCCAAATGTTAACAAAGAACCTCATGTACAAGTTGATAAAAAACATTTTGCCTCTGTTTTCCGCAGCGGACATTCTGGCCGGAAAACTGCACCACAATTTGGTGCGTTCTTTTGGTCGGAATTCCCTGCTGCCGCCAGGACAGATATGCTGTGTACCTTCATCCAGCGTATCTGCCCTGTGTGAACTTACCCTAAAAGTGTTGTTTAAAGTGTGGACTATATTCTTATCCCATTCTGAGAAATCTTATCATTTAATTTCATTTCATGTTCCTTTCGAAGCACTTAACCTTCTTATCCTCAATTGGACCATCATGGTAACACTTATTCCTACCGTGAACATTTATGGCATATCCACAGAATATGCCATAAATACCTGATAGATGTGGGTACCACCGCTCGAAAGCTGATCCATTGGCAGAAAGGGGTCCGTTGAGTACCATTGATTCTCAGTCGCCATAGTTTCCATGAGGTTTAATGGAGAGATGGCGCTGCTTGCTCGGCTCGTTCTGTCACTCCCCTAGACTTCAATTAAGGGAGCTGCACACAAGTCAACTTACCATTGATTTATCATTCTAGGGCCATGGCCTTTCTCCCTGACATCCTTACAATGCATAGAGTAGTGTGGGGACCTTGGGGAACAAGGGTTGACCGGATCCAGCAAATTATTATTATTTTTTTGTAGAATTAAAAGTTATAGAATTTTCCAATATACTTTCTGTATTAATTCCTCACAGTTTTCAAGATCTCAGCAGATTCAGTAGGAATATTCGTTTATTACTTCCAGTGGATAAGATTCTGCCCATGATCATGTGATGGACACAGGTGCACGGCTCATTACAGTTTGTGAATCAGAATTGTGTCTTCTAATGATCCCAGAACCTGTGTGTCCATCACATGACCCTGTAACGATCCCAGCACCTGTGTGTCTATCACATCACCCTGTAACGATCCCAGCACCTGTGTGTCCATCACATGATCCTGTAACGATCCCAGCAACTGTATGTTCATCACATGACGATGTAACATTTCTAGCACCTGTGTGTCCATTACATGACTATGTAACGATCCCAGCACCTGTGTGTCCATCACATGACCCTGTAACGATCCCAGCACCTGTGTGTCCATCACATGACCATGTAACGATCCCAGCACCTGTGTGTCCATCACATGACCCTGTAACGATCCCAGCACCTGTGTGTCCATCACATGACCCTGTAACGATCTCAGCACCTGTGTGTACATCTGTGGCGGAACGGGAGTGGTGTTCCGGCATCAAGTGTCAGTGTAATGAATCGGGGTAGGGAGACGACAGGTGAGCCCTAATCTACCCGCAACTCAGTCCCTGCCTACTTTCACGGCCCGTCCTAAGTGAAGGCGTACAACTGGGCGACGGTCCCTACGCTCAGTAAGTGCAAGACAGACAACACAAGACAAGGGCACACAGAAGCAAAGGGGGAAGTAGGGGCAGTTGCCCACGGAAAAACCGTGAGCAACAGGCAGTGGTGAACGAGCCGAATCAAACCAGGAGAGTACGTAGTAGCAAAACAGAGCAGGAGAATAGTCAGGCAAGCCAGGGTCAAAAAGTTACAGTGGTCAATCAGGTAAATAGCAGGAATAGCAGAGCCAGGAAACCAGAGAATCACAGGCAAGGAACATGCTGCAAGTGAGGGTAAAAATAAACCAAGGGCGGGAGCTAGAACCGTCAGGCCAGGCTGTGATAGGTTCTCCCTCTGCTCAGCCTGCAAGCCTGAGTGGGCCTGGCTTGTTGGGGAACTGAAGATGGAACTTCCTGAGCAATATACCGGCGTGAACATCCCGGGAGGGTACCCAAGTCCTCTCCTCAGGACCGTATCTTCTCCAATGGACTAGGTACTGGAGGGAGCCTTGGACCATCCTGCTGTCGACAATCTTGGCTACCTCGAATTCTACCCCATCAGGCGTGAGAACAGGGACCGGAGGTTTCCTCGATGTAGCCAAGGACGGGGAGCAGCTTTTCAAGAGGGTGGCATGGAACACGTTGTGTACTCTGAAAAGACGGGGGTAACTCCAGCCGGAAGGAGACGGGGTTGAGGACCTCAATGATTTTGTACGGCCCTATATACCGGGGAGCAAATTTCTTGGACGCAACTTTAAGGCGCAAATTTTTTGAAGACAGTCACACCAGATCCCCGACCACAAATAGGGGGTTAGTTGAACGTCTTTTATCTGCCTGAGTCTTTTGGATGCTCTGGGACACCTCAAGGTTCTTCTGAACCGGGGTCAAGACTGTGCACAGTTCCCGATGAACGACATCTACCTCGGGATTGTTGGAACCACCATGTGAAACGGAGGAGAACCGTGGATTAAACCCAAAATTGCAGAAGAATGGGGAGACCCCAGACGAGTTACTGACCCGGTTATTAAGGGAAAATTCGGCGAGGGGAATGAAGGAGACCCAATCATTTTGACAGTCTGAGATAAAACACCTTAAGTATTGTTCTAGAGACTGATTAGTCCTCTCAGTTTGGCCATTAGTTTCAGGATGGAAGGCCGAGGAAAAGGACAGATCAATCTCCAGCTTCTTACAGAAAGCCTTTTAAAACAATGAAACAAATTGTAACCCTCTGTCAGAAACAATATTGACTGGAACCCCATGGAGACGCAGGATATGTTTGACAAACAGGGTAGCTAACGTCTTGGCATTGGGTAGTTTCTTGAGGGGTACAAAGTGGCACATCTTACTGAAGCGGTCTACTAAAACCCACACCACTGACTTGCCTTGGGATGGAGGCAGATCGGTTATAAAATGCATGGAGATATGGGTCCAAGGTCTCTGGGGAATGGGCAAAGAACATTATAAGCCTGCAGGTCGGGACCTGGGAGTCTTGGACCTAGCACAAATTTCACAAGCGGCGACGTAGGCCTTAACGTCTTTAAGCAACCCAGGCCACCAATAGGTTCTGGAAATGAGGTGCTTGGTACACAGGATGGCTGAATGGCCAGATAGTGCAGAGTCATGATTCTCCCTGAGCAACCTTAGCCGGAATTGCAGGGGAACAAACAGCTTGTTCTCAGGAAGGTTCTCGGGAGCAGAACCTTGATCAGCTGCAATTTCGGAGGCTAAGTCTGAATCCACAGAGGATATGATTATACCTGGGGGCAAAATACAAGCGGGATCCTCCTCTGGAGGAGGGCTGGCTATGAAGCTACGCGACAGTGCATCAGCTTTAATATTTTTTGACCCAGCCCTATAGGTAACCACAAAGTTGAATCTCGTAAAAAACAACGCCCATCGAGCTTGTCTCGGGTTTAGCCTCCGGGCAGATTCTAGGAAAACCAGATTCTTGTGGTCAGTAAGAACCGTTACCTGGTGCCTAGCCCCCTCCAGGAAGTGGAGCCACTCTTCAAATGCCCATTTAATGGCTGAGTTCGCGGTTGACAATGTCATAGTTACTCTCGGTGGAGGAGAAGTTCCTGGAGAAGTAGGCACAGGGACGGAGATGGGTGAGAGACCTAGTACCCTGGGACAAGACAGTACCCACTCCCACCTCGGAAGCGTCAACCTCCACGATGAATGGCTCCATTTGGTTAGGCTGAATCAGCCCTCTGGCAGAGATAAAAACCTCTTAAGGATCTCAAAAGCCTGGACCACCTCTGGAGGCCAGTGGAGGAGATCAGCACCTTTACGAGTGAGGTCCGTAGAAGGCTTAGCGATGACCGAGAAGTTAGCAAACCCCAGGAAACACTGTAAGGCCTTCAGGGAGGCAGGGCGGACCCATTCTGCCACAGCCTGAACCTTGGCAGGGTCCATGCGGAATTCGTTAGGAGTGAGGATTTGACCCAAAAATGGTATCTCCTGTTCCCCAAACACACATTTTTCAGTTTTAGCAATGAGTTTGTTTTTCCAAAGGGCCAGGAGCACCTTCTTGACATGCTCAATGTGGGAGGACCAGTCCTTGGAAAACACAAGTATATCATCAAGGTACACTACAAGAAATACCCCCAGATAGTCTCTTAAAATCTCATTTATGAAATTCTGGAAGACCGCGGGAGCATTACACAACCCAAAGGACATGACGAGATATTCGAAATGACCTTCAGGTGTATTAAATGCAGTCTTCCACTCATCCCCCTCTCTGATCCAGATAAGGTTATAAGCCCCCCGAAGATCGAACTTAGAGAACCATTGGGCCCCCTGAACCTGATTGAAGAGATAAGGAATCAAAGGAAAGGGATATTGGTTCCTTACAGTGATCTTATTTAAACTTCGGTAATCGATGCACGGCCTAAGACCACCATCCTTCTTCCCCACGAAGAAGAAGCCAGCACCTACCGGAGAAGTAGAGGGGCGAATGTAACCCTTGGCCAGGCTTTCCTGGATATATTCTCTCATAGCTTCACGTTCGGGACAAGAGAGATTAAATATCCTTCCTTTAGGGAGCTTAGCTCCTGGTACCAAATCGATTGCGCAATCGTACGCTCTATGAGGAGGTAACTCTTCAGAGGTCTTTTTAGAAAAGAAATCCACGAAGTCCTGAATAAACTCAGGTAGAGTGATCACCTCCTCAGCGAGAGAATCCAAATTAATAGAAAAACATGACTTCATGCATTCGTTACCCCATTTAGTAAGATCACCAGTATTCCAGTTAAATGTGGGATTATGCGTCTGCAAACAAGGGAGGCCCAAAATCAAATCGGACGATAACCCCTGCATCACTAACACAGAACACTGCTCCAAATGAATGGAGCCAACAATGAGTTACAAAAACAGGGGTATGATGCATAAAATAACCATTGGCAAGCGGAGTGGAGTCTATACCCACTACCGGGACAGGTTTAGGCAAATCAATTAGTGGCATAGCTAGAGACATGGCAATTTCCACAGGCATAATATTAGCAGCAGACCCTGAATCCACAAAGGCACTGCCAGTGGCAGACCTTCCATCAAAAGAGACCTGAAAGGGAAGCAAGATTTTATTAGGCTTCATGTTAATGGGAAATACCTGTGCGCCCAAGCGACCTCCCCGATGGTCAATTAGGCGCAAAAGTTTTTCTGGCTGCTTATTCTTACGCCTGGGACAGGAGTTCAATTGATGCTTGTCATCCCCACAGTAGAAGCAGAGACCATTCTTCCTGCGGAAATCTCTACGTTGTTGGAGAGGCACGGAGGCCCCGAGTTGCATCTGTTCATCCGAGTTCTCCGTGGAAGCACGAAGCAATGGAACCTCTGGAGCCATCATAGAGGAACCAGAGGTGAAGGCACCAGAACGTTCAAGCCGTCGTTCCCTGAGACGTCGGTCAAGACGTCCCGCTAAAGCCATAACCTGATCTAGAGAGTCAGAGGTGGGATAGCTAACTAACTGGTCTTTAAGGGCGTTCGACAGACCCAATCTAAACTGGCACCTCAAGGCAGGGTCATTCCACCGAGAAGCTACACACCACTTCCTAAAGTCAGAACAGTACTCCTCAACGGGTCTCTTACCCTGACGTAAGGTCACCAGCTGACTCTCGGCAAAGACAGTCTTGTCATTCTCGTCATAGATGAGCCCGAGAGCAGAAAAAAAAGGTCAACAGAAGAAAGTTCATGGGCGTCAGGAGCCAAGGAGAAGGCCCATTCCTGGGGGCCGTCCTGGAGC
Source organism: Rhinoderma darwinii (assembly GCF_050947455.1). Classification (NCBI taxonomy): domain Eukaryota; kingdom Metazoa; phylum Chordata; class Amphibia; order Anura; family Rhinodermatidae; genus Rhinoderma; species Rhinoderma darwinii. The sequence goes on from NC_134690.1 coordinate 21,654,339, forward strand.
AGAGACCTAATTATACCCACTCGCTGGCTCTCAGAACCTGAGGAGTGGGGTCTTAGTCGGAAATAGAGTCTACAACTCTACCGAAAGAGAAAAAAGTCCTCTGGTTCCCTGAGAACCGGTCAGGCAACTTGAGGTGGGGTTCAAGAGGTGAGGTGAAGGGTACAACCTGGGTAGCATCACGCTGGTTGAACCTCTGAGCCAGGTCTTGGACCTGTAGGGAGAGACCCTGCATTTGCTGAGCCAGGGCCTCAAGGGGGTCCATAGTAGAGTCAGGGACCAGGGTAAGAAAAGGTATAGGGCCTGTGATTATGTAATGAATCGGGGTAGGGATACGACAGGTGAGCCCTAATCTACCCGCAACTCAGTCCCTGCCTACTTGCACGGCCTGTCCGAAGTGACGGCGTACAACTGGGCGACAGTCCCTACGCTCAGTAAGTGCAAGACAGACAACACAAGACAAGGGCACACAGAAGCAAAGGGGGATGTAGGGGCAGTTGCCCACGGAAAAACCGTGAGCAACAGGCAGTGGTGAACGAGCCGAATCAAACCAGGAGAGTATGTAGTAGCAACACAGAGCAGGAGAATAGTCAGGCAAGCCAGAGTCAATAAGTCACAGCGGTCAATCAGGTAAATAGCAGGAATAGCAGAGCCAGGAAACCAGAGAATCACAGGCAAGGAACATGCTGCAAGTGAGGGTAAATATAGACCAAGGGTGCGAGCTAGAACCATCAGGCCAGGCTGTGATAGGTTCTCCCTCTCCTCAGCCTGCAAGCCTGAGTGGTAACAGATTGCGTCACTCTAGCAGACCTTGGAGCTGATGAAGGCTGATTAACCCCGGGCATCAACACAGAACCTGTGTCTGGCAAACCCTTTACAGTCAGATCATGTCAGTCTTTCCCACCCTTATCACCTTTAGACAGTTGTTCTTAAATGAAGCCCGGTGATCGGCCCCTGTATCGTCCCTTTATTCCCCTCTATTTCCCCACCTGGACTCTCCCATTATTCCCCTCTATCTGCCCTAATAGAATTTCTCCTTTGGACTGTTCCGTGCGCAGGAGGCATGGCTGGTGTTACATGACAGTTGGTAAGAAAAAGCAGTTGGAGGTTGGAGTCAGCCATTTACAGATGGGGGTGTCCAGGGTCCAGAGTAAAGAAAGAAAGCAGAGTATTTACCATCAACCAATAGACTTTATCACAGCGAGTGTTATGTGTACTGTGCCCCCCTGTGTCTCCCTCAAATAAACACGCTGTTTTAACTGTTAAACTATTTTCTGTGTCCGCCTGGATTATATCACCCACAACGGCGATACCAAACACCCGGTATCACCACAACATCACATGACAATGTAATGATCCCAGCACCTGTGTGTCCATCACATGACCCTGTAACGATCCCAGCACCTGTGTGTCCATCCCATGACCATGT